>NC_133658.1:67032761-67255261 GCF_037893015.1 Macrotis lagotis
CTCAATGTCTATTTATCTCCATTTTAAAAATTGTACCATAATTTGAACCTCAGTCTTTTTTGTCTCTCTAAATCCAATATTCCAACCACTGAATCCACATTGTAGTAAAGTAGGACTCGAAAAATCCTTTCCATTCCACCATGTTGTTATAAGAAACTCTTCATTTTTCCTTCATTCATTCATCCATAAAACATTTTTTCAACTTACATTTCCTGAGAACTTTCTAAATCCAAAGCATTATAGTAGTTTCTCTAGGTATTATAATGATAAATGAAAAATGATATCTGACTTTCAGGGTCTCACATTCTAGAAAGAGAAAATAACTCATGTATAAATAATGTATCTCATAGGAGTAGCATAGGTATTAAATTCAGATAGGAAAGGACTAATATTTGACTGCCATGATCACTGAAGGATTTCGGGATGGCCATTGAATTAAATCTTGTGAAAAGAACCATGAGGTATATGATGTCACCTCTTGAAGTATTAGTTTCCTCTTCTAAAACTGAGGGAATCAGACATATTGGTCCCTAACTTTCCTTCCAGCTCTAGACTCATGATCCCATGAAGAAAGAAGCAGGTCTTCAGTTTTGACTTTATAGAGAATGAAATCTTGAACTTGTAGTTCTAAGTGCTGGGTTTATGTCCTAACTGTTCCACTCATGAACTGTATCTGACAATGGGCTGTTCACCAGATTCCCAGAACCTTTATTTCTTTCTCTTATAAATGGAAATAATGATATTTGTACTACATCCCTCTCAAAGATGTTGTGTGGAAAGTGCTCTGTATATTTTAAAGTATAGGAAATGTGAGTTATTATTATTCCTAAGGCAAACTCCCTATCACTAAAGCAAGATGGGTAATAGAAACAAGTCCTATGAATCATTGTGCACTGGGTCCTCTACCCTTAACAGAGCCAGACCCTCACGTTTCCCAGATGTCCTCTGGAGAGAGAGAGACTTACTAATGGCAGGAGCCAATTTCTCTGAGAGGGACGCGTATTACAATCTTGGCTGTCCTGAGAAGCTCTAAATCTTCCCAGATGACAGGCTACAGCTCTCTCAGTGAGTGACTTGCACGGTCTCCTATCGGGATAAAAAGACCTTGAGCATCTATAAAACCACACTCTCCGATGGAGGCTGAAATGCATTTTCTATTCCTAAACAAACTTTAATATTTTTCATCTGGAGTTATTTCTATACTGTCAGTGAAAAAAAAAGTAAGAAAGAAAGAAAAAAAGTCTTTGCATGTGGTTGTGTATTTATGAGTGAGTTCTCTCTCTAAACAGATTTGTAACTAAAAACAGAAATATCTTTTTATGGGAGACAGCTGGTTGTGAGATTAAAGATACACACTGAGGGAGGGGAGTTCAAATTAACCAACATTCCTCAACATGGAATGAATTCCTGGGAACGTTTGGAGGCTTTTAGCTTGCGAACCTTAAAAAATATTTAATCTCCTCCACCGGTTTCCCTCTATAGCTTTCAGTTGGTTATTTGGCAGTAAAAATCTTTGAAAGCCTAGCATGGGGCTATAACTCTTCCACATCTCAAAAAATCAGAGATAACCCATAAATACTTGTGTGTGCATGAACATTTCTAATGATGCAATTCCATTTAGGAGGTTCCAAAACTCTGAATCAAGCAAATAGGACCAGTGCTCAGGTCTCTAGTCTCCCTCTCTGGGTAAGGAATAACATTTTAGAATCAGTATCTGAATATTTAGGACTCGACACATGCTTCAGCTCTTTGAATATAGTAGTCGCAAGTGAACTTTTGCAGAATTTTTTTCAGCTGGAAGGGACCTTCAATGGTGGGATGTTAGAACAAATATTAGAGTAGGTACCTTAGAACAGGCTAGTGTACAATGGTAAATCTAGGAAACATGTATAGATGATGTTATGTAATTTTCTCAATTTTTTCCCTTGTTTATGCCTAAGAAGGGAAGTAAATTCATCCAAGATATAATTAATTTTTAAAATTATTTTTAATTGATTCAATTCATTTTGGTTCAGTTAATCAGTAAATAAACATTTATTAAATGTGTATACGAAGTATATCTATAAAGCAAGACAAAAGATAGACCTTGCCTTCAAGGAGTTCATGGTCTAATAAGGGTAGGTAGCATCCAAGGGAGGAAAAAGGAGGGAAAGAACCAGAGACATTCTACTAGTATAAGAGATCTTAACCTGTTCTGTGTCATGCATGCCTTTGAAAGTCTAGGTAAGGTAGTCAGTGGTGTCCCTCTCAGAATCATGTTATTAAATCTAGAAAATAAGATATATAAATTACAGAGGAAATTATTTACATTGCAGCTAGGTCACTAAGAATGAGAAAAATGGATCCGGTGAGGTGGTTGCATATATTCAAATTCACACTATCCAAAATTGTAATTATGTAAATTTCAGTCATTGCTTTCAACCCACTGAAAATATACAGTGTAAAGTCTGATATTTTGGCTACCAACCAGTATTCATTATTTTTATTATTTTCACTAATTGGGGCATATGTATATTTCACTATAATTATTTTCCCTTGAAATCATGCCAATACAGATATATTTTAAAAAGAAAAAAGAAAAAGTTCACAGACCCCAGATCCCAGCTTAAGAACCCCTATACTAGAAGCACTTGACACAGAAGACCGTTTAGCATAACCTATAATTTATGCTCAGTAATTTCCAGGTAGATATTCTAGGTGGGATATACTAATTTATGTATATAGATTTCAGGTCCAAAATCCTGCCATTACCCCTCATACAATTTCCAAACTGGTTTTGTAAATTGGACAGATGCATGTGATTTTTCTTGTTAGATATGTTTGGAGATGGCTAAACATTCCAGAAATAATTGTGGCAGAAGACCATTCAGGCTTGCTGCCAAATTTAAAAACTGAATATTTCCAAGTCTTCCCTTCTGTATTCTTCAAAAAATAATAATGTTAATAAAACTTGCAACAATATTTCAAATTTTCTGTAATATCATCAGCATGGCTACCTCTTTTACGGGCACAACTAGCAACAATTTTGAGCTCGGTAGTAAGAGTTGACATTGTTTAGTTGTTTCTCGGGACTATTTGACTTTAGGTGACCCCTTTGAAAGTTTTCTTAGCAAAGATATTGGAATGATTTGCCATTTCCTCCTCCAACTTATTTTACAGATGAGGAAAATATTCAAAGAGAATTAAGAAAGTTGCCCAGGGTCACACAGCTAGTGACTGAGGATAAAAGTAAACTAAGAAAGAGAGAGAGAGAGAGAGAGAGAGAGAGAGAGAGAGAAAGGGAGAGAGAAAGGATGAAAGATAGAAAGAAAGAAAGAAAGAAAGAAAGAAAGAAAGAAAGAAAGAAAGAAAGAAAGAGAAAGGGAGAAAAGGAAGGAGGAAGGAAAGGAGGGAGGAAGAGAGGGATTGAAAGGAGGATGGAAGGGAGGAAGCAAGGGAGGAAAAAATAAAGGAAGGAAAAAGGAAAGAAGGAAGGGGGGAGAGTGAGAGGAAAGAAAGAAAGAAGGAAGGAAGGAAGGAAAAAAGAAGGAAGAAAGGGAAAAAGAAGGAAGGGAGGAAAGAAGGAAGAAAAAAGAGAGTAAGGAAAGGGAAGGAAAGGAGGGAGGGAGGAAGGAAGGAAAGAAGGATGAAGGAATGAAGGAACAAATGAACAAAGGAATGAACAAGGAATGGAAAAAAAGAATTAATTTCTTAGTGCCTAACACTTTGAGATTTACATCTCCATTTTTAGGATGGTTGGTCCTTAGATAACTCATGAAATTAGCTTTTGTATGTCTTTCAAATTCATTTCAGTTTGGGACAACATCTTGGAACTGGACTTCATGGACATCGTGGACTAAATGCCATGAATACATAACCTTTCATAATCAAGGTCATTCCAGACAACAATGAGGTATTTCAGCAGATGATAGTGGAAAAAAATAATAAGAATACGAGCCAGAATTAAATAATAACATTGTCTTATTATAATGTGATTAGAATCACAAAATTTCAGTGTTACAAGTGCTTTTACAATCAGAGAGTGTAGTACCTAAAAATGAATTCCTTCTATTATACACTGACAAGTCATCTAATATTTGCTAGAAGGCCTGGAATGATGAGTTACTCACTATCCAGGGCATCTCATTTCACTTTTGAATGAATTTATTTCTGGGAACTTTTCCTTTTCATCATAACTATATTTTTCCCCTTTGTCACTTCTCATTGCTCCTATTTCTGTTCTCTGAAGCTATTAAGAACAAGACTAAGCCTTGTGTCTATTCCTTCAGTTTACTGGAAAACATGTCATTCCAGGTGCCTTCTATCTTAAAATCTCTAATTATATCCCCCCTACCCCTCCAAAAAAAGAAAAAAAAATAAGGCACAACTTTTCTCTTCCAAACTAAACATTTTATAGCTGGAAAACTTAGAAGCAACTGAGTCCAACCTCACTTAAAGAAGAGAAAATAAATAATTAAGTAATTTGCCCCATATTAAGAATCTAATAAATGAGGCAGAATTGTATCCCATTTCTTCCTTTCTCTAAGTCCAGCATTATAAAATTTCTCTAAACCAGGGTTAAGAAACTAGAGCTCAAGATTAAAACGTCAGAACTTCCTCTTTTCATAATACCCTCAAGTTTAGAAAGTTTTTCCAATAAAACTTCATTTTTAAAAATGCAAAATAGATAAATGAATGAATAAATTAATAAATAAATGAACAATTAAATAAATAGAAGGATTGGTAAGGAAGGTAGGTAGGTAGATGGATAGATACATAGATAACCATTCTTAACTCCTCAGGTATTACAAAATAACCAGTTGGAAGCATTTCATGACCCATAATTCCTAAGTTCCTACACCTGCATGGTTTACTTTCTCTTCTTCTAGACTTTTCCTAGCATTTTGATGTCTTTTCAAAATTTGATTGGCCTCCATTATATAGCTTATGACAATTTACAAAACGTTTTCCATTATCTCATTCAGTTTCAGTACCTTATGGAAAGTAAAAGGCATTACGAATGATAATTATTATTATTGTTGTTTTTGTTATTATTATATCTAAACTTTGATGGATTTGCATTGTCATTATTATTTATATTTCTTACTATAATGCAATTCCTAAACTGTTTTCCACTTTTTCTTGGGCAACTCTCATTCATGTATTCCTGAAAGCTGGCTTCAGCAACATCTATTTACCATTCTACATGGTATCTTCTAGGTCTCCCAGCTTTGCATCAATTAGTGAAGAATGAGGATTATTCATCTGAGTGCTCCTTGATTTTGAAAACTTTACTTCTTTTCCTGAATATCCTTCTCTCCATTGCCATCTTTTATATGACATTTCTTGTTCAGGTCTAATTTCATAATATAATTGGCATATGTCTACAAATATGAGAAAATTTAAAGTGAGACAAAGTTGTTTTATTTTTCTTTCCCACATTCATATAGGCTTATAGAATCATAGATTTAGACTGGGAGGAACTTTTGAGAAAGTAATGTGCTAGTAAATGCTTTACTAGACTCTCTGGGGAAAATACATAGTGTATTCATGTATGTTTACTTATAATATCTATGTAGACATCTGTATTTCTATATATATATGTATATTTATTACATAAATGTGTATTATATGAATTATTTTTATTTCTCCTTTGTTTCTTCACTTATATCTCTCAGTGTATACAGGGATTCCATATAAAAGAATGAAAAAAGAGTTGAGAAAAGCATAATAGCAAATATAACATAACCAACAGAACAAAAATTCTGACATTATATATACTGTTCTACATCCATATTCCCCCATCTCTGTAAAAAAGGAACAGCCCACTTTTAAATCTCATTTATATTATTAATATTTATTCCATTACTTCTGTAATTCTGGGTCAATAAAACAATAAATCATGTCAACATTTAGCTGATTTCTGAAGTGCAAATCCTCACAGTGAAAATTGAACAATGTTCTCTAGTAAACTGATCTGAGATGACTCTAGCCTACTTCTGCTTAGAGATATCCTCCTTCATCTTTGGTTAAATTAGAAAACAATTTCACCAAACTGGTTCTTTTTTTAAAATGGCATAATCAACTTTGTTGTTTTTGTAGCTATTGTTGCTGTTAAGGACAATTCAGAAGAATACCATGAAATATGGAAAGGTTTCATGAAATAATGAAAAATTAAGTTAAAAAAATCAAATGAAACAAATGAAGAAACACGCATAAAACTAATCATTTTGCAATCATAATGTCCAAGATTGATTCTGGAGAACAGAAGAAACCATATCATGTTTTCATTCTTGGCATAGTTAAAGGAATGTGAATGTGAAATACTGCATATACTGTTTCCTCTCCCCCTTTCTTTTCTGGAGAAATGGAAGGGTGGGAGGTGGGGGAGATATATTTGGACATCGATATGATATAAAAAACAAACAATATAACAAAAATAAAATATAAATATAATACAAATATATACAATATATAAATATACAATACATAAATACAAACAATATAAACAATAACAATAAATAGTAAATAGATGAGATGAAAACACAGGCACAAACCACTTTCCATGTCTCCAAATATCAAACCATTGAAGAAGTGCGAGATGATTTTTTTTATATAAGGAGTACCATGTAGTCCTATAAATTAAATAGGATCACTTTCAGTTCTGGAGAACTATGGACAGGAGGAAGGTAGAATCTATAATACTTATTTTCTCAATATTTCAATGAGAGAGCCTAATTACATTTTTTAAAAATTCAGAAACAAAATTGTGATCATAAGTAGTGACCTTATCAAACATGGAGCCCAATAAGCACTGACTGTTGTAATAGAAAGATAGTTGGACTGGGTCAGATCACAGGATTTTAAGTTATCCTAACACTAACTAGCTGGGTGGTGCAGGATTATTCCCTTTTTATCTTTAGGGATGTTGTTGAACCCTTAATATGTAGGCATTGGGTTAGTTGTTCTTAAAGATATGTTCCATTGTTAAAGTGCTTGTTTCTGCTGCTCTGCTGAATATAATTTTAGAAGTTGGGAATATATATATACATGACTTTCCTTACCTCCATGGAAAGACTGCATCCAAGTAACAGATTTCTGAATGGTTTCCTCCAATAAATAGTACATGAAAATTCCAGTGCCATCTCAATTGATCTGCATAACTATCAATTCTTTATGGAAAAAATCAAACATTCAATTTTTAGCAATTATTTGTGCCACAGGATGAATGAGTTTTCTTAGGAGTATTTTCTCATATAGTCTTAGGACCAGAAGAGACCTTAGAATACAGTAGTCACAGATACTTGGTACATTAATGCAGTGAAAAGTAGAGCAGAATATAAAGAATATTAAGATTAGAAATAACCTTAGAATTTATCTGTTCTTTCCTTTCATTTTACAGATAAGGTTACAGAATCTGGGAAATTAGTGAAGAAAGTAGTAGAACTAAGATAAAAACATTCTCCCCATTTAATATTTTAAGTAACAATAAGTTTATTTCCTTGCAATTTCTTAAATAAAAAGAGTGATTTGAAAGATTATTTTGTGGTATTTTGAAGCACAAATTTTTGGATAAAATTGGAGGCCACAAATTCTAAGAGTCTTCAACCAAGTTTGGTTGCAGTAATAACCCACACTCTAAAGACTGACTTAAATCTGGACTGTAAGAATATATCTTCTAATTGAAAAGGAGAAGGTCTGGACTGTGGCAGCCAGGGTTGGGTGGGGATGTGTGGGCAGCCATTTGAATACTGCTTCCAAACCACAACTATGCCTCTTGGAAACACCAGAGTATCAGAATTATGCTGCACCAGCAAATATCTTTTTTCCTTTTCTTTTTGGATTCAAAAGAAGAAATTATCCATTTTCGCTAACTCTTGCTCTCCCTCAGTATAGATACTTTTATGGAGTAAAAATAATCGCTTTTAACCAATCTTAGAGTTGTTATCATAATAAAATATAATAATAGTTTATGATTAAAGTGTAGTAGGGTTACAAAAAGATGTATATGTACATACAAACATATATACATGTATGCAAGTCTGTATGTTACATAGAAGTTTTTTATTATGTTTCCCTTTACTTTCTTCTCAAGCAGACCTGGAGAGAGATGAAATGGAAAGAAAATAAATGCTTATAGTTGAAAAACATTTTTTTAAGTGGCCTAGCCTTAGAAGTACAAATACCGAGTTTAAGTCCCTATTTCCAAATTTCTCCCAAATCCTAGAGATTCATCAGTGACACATGGAAACTATGCCCCATAGTCTGACATGTCTATTTAAGTTAGAGGACATACCACCTTGGTGGGGGGGGAGTGGAATAGAATACAGTATCTAAGCAAAGGAGTGCAAGTGAAAAGAAATTGGTCTGAAATGATTACATGTGAAAGAAAATTGGCCTGAAATGATTACAAGTGAAAAGAAATTCTATCCAGGTAATATTTCAGCTAGAATAGTTCTTCATCTGAACCTCAAGTACAAGGCATATTCCCAGGACTAGGATGATAATTTCAGTCCCAGAAAATTAGAGAGACTTCTGGACTGGACTACATCCACATAACTGTCCATAAAATGACCTTAACTAGCATTACTTCATGATAACTCGGTAATGCTTATATAACATGAAGCTCTTCTTTGATATAGTGTGTTGTAATGTCCTTTTATAAAATTTATTAGGATATACTCCAAAAAATCAACACTTTTATCATTTCATCTTATACTATGTTTTGGGGAAGTCATTAAAGAAAAATGTCTTTAAAGTTTTGATTTTCATTTCAAGCAAGCAAGAGATTTCAGTATATTTACATTTATAGGTGCCTGTGTTTTTATATACATTATTTGGGGTGTTTGAATCTAAAAGCACCAATAAGGTTCTTGAAACCTTTAGTTGACTAGGTATCTTAGATACTGATGGAAGTGTTCCTGAATATGCACATAAAAGCATTAAAACTTCACACACATGCATGTCTTAAGTTATACAAAGTATTTTCTTAAAATAACCCTGTCATTTAGTGCTTTCCATGACAATGAAAATGATGACAAAAGCTTGAACTTTTGATCCTGTCATTCATGCACACATACCAGTATGCATGTAAGTATAAATGCTGTGTGTATGTATATCTGTATGTGATTTTTGTTAAATATGTACAACTGCAAATTAACATATTTTAAATATTGAGTTCTGAAATCTCTTCCTCCCCACCAGCATTAGAGTAGGTAAGCAATTTGATATTGATAGCAATCTGAAGTCATGTAAAACATATTTCCATATCAGAAGTGTCACAAAATAGAACAGTAAAAAACAAACAACAAAATAAAATATTTGAACTCAGACTTAATCTGTTCTTTCTCTGAATGTGGATAATATTTTTTAGCATGGATCCTCTGGAATTATCTTGGATCATTATCTTATATCAAAGTAGCTAAATCTTTAAATTGTTATTGTTTACAATGTCCTCTTGGTTCTGCTCAATTGGCATGAGTTCATCTTAGTCTTCTCATGTTTTTCCAAAGCTTATGTGGCTTGTCATTTTTTAAAGCACAACAGTAACCCAACACAAACATACTGCAACATATTCAGTCATTCTCCAATTGCTAGGCATTCCCTCAATTTCTAATTCTTTGAAATTTCAAAAGGAGTTGCTATCATTTTCTTTCTACCAACAAATTCTGTTACTTTGATCGCTTTAGGAAATAAAGGTAGTAATGATACTGCTTTGTCAAAGATGTTCATAGTTTTATAGCACTTTAAGCATAAATCCAAATTATTCTCTAGAATGGTTGGACTAGTGAATGTGTCCCAATTTTTCCACATCCCCTGCGGCACTTATCATTTTCATTTTATTTCATGGTAGTTCACATGATGAGTATATTTGAGTGTTGTTTTAATTTCATTTCTCTAATCAGTAATTATTTAAAACACTTTTATGTGACTATTGGTAACTTTGTGATTATTGATAGTGTTCTGAAAACTGCCCGTTCTTATCTTTGACCATTTATGAACTAGAGAATGATTCCCATTTATTTTTTTGTAAAATTATCTTAGTTTCCTCTATGTTTGAGAAATTGGACCTTTATCAGTTGTCATTTCCCCCTCAATTTCCATTTTCCTTCTAATTTTGTCTACATTAGTTTTATTTGTTCATAACCTTTTTGATTTCATGTAATCAAAATTATCCATTTTACTTTTCATGACGACCTGGATGTCTTTTCTGGTCATAAACTCATCCATTATTCATAGATCAAAAAGGTATCTCTTTCCATGTTTCACTAACTTACTTATTATATCACCCCACATGTCTGAATCATTTATTTTGGTATAGGTATGAAAAGTTGTCGTCTAGTCTCTGCCAAACTGATTTCTAATTTTGTCAACATTTTTTTTTTGTCAAATGGTGAATTATTGCCCCCAAAGCTTGAATCTTTGTTGTTGATTTTTTTTAGTTTTTTTTTCTTTTTTTGCAAGGCAAACGGGGTTAAGTGGCTTGCCCAAGGCCACACAGTGTCTGAGACCGGATTTAAACCCAGGTACTCCTGACTCCAGGGCCGGTGCTTTATCCACTATGCCACCTAGCCGCCCCTGAATCTTTGTTGTTAATCAAATACTGGATCAGTATAATCATTTGCTACTGGGTTTCGTTATTCAGTTGTTTAAGTTGTGTCTGACACTTTGTGGAAAATGAAACTTTTATCCTTCTCTAGTGGCCAACAGAGATTACACGATTTGCCCAAATTCTCAAGTTAGGAAGTTTCTGAGGCTTGATTTGAATTTGTCTTTTGAATTCTAAATCCAGAACTATATCTATTTCATCACCAATATACACTAATATGTATTGTGCACCCAATCTACTTTTCTGATCTATCACTTCATTTCTTAGCCAGTATCCCATTGTTTTGATGATTAACGCTTTGAAATACAGATGGAAATCTAATGCTACTTGGCCACCTTTCTTTACATTTTTTTCATTTATTCCCTTGATATGCAAAATCTTTTTTTATCTAGGCAAATTTTATTATTATTTATCTAAACCTATAAAATAGTTCTTTTAAAGATTGATTGGTATGGCACTGAACAAATCATTAACTTTGATTGATTAAACATTTTTGTTATATTTGTTCAACATACCCATGAGCAATTATTTTTTATTTGTTTAGATCTGACTTTATTTATAAGGAAAATATTTTGTAATAATCACTGGATTTGTCTTGTAAGGAAAACTTCCAAGTGTTTTATATTTTTTAGCAGTTCTTTTAAATGGGATTTCTTTTTCTCCCTTTTGTTGCTGAGTTTTGTTGGTAGTATATAGAAATGCTGATGATGTATGTAGATTTATTTTATATCTATAACTTTGCTACTTGTTAACTATTTCATTAGTTTTTTATTTGAAATGCTAGGATTCTCTAAGTATATCGTCATGCTGTCTTTAAAGAGTGATAGATTGGATTCCTCATAGATTCATTTTATTTCTTCAGTGTCTTTTTTTGTCTTACTGTGGATAGCATTTTCAGGACAAAAATGGATTAAAAAGCATCCTTGCTTCAGCCCTGAACTTATTGGGAAGGCTTGAAATTTAATCCCACACAGATAATGCTTTTTTTCTTTATTTTAAATATATACAATTAATTATTTTAAGAAAAACTAAAGGGGCAGCTAGGTGGCATAGTGGATAAAGCACCGGCCCTGGAGTCAGGAGTACCTGGGTTCAAATCTGGTCTCAGACAATAATTACCTAGCTGTGGCCTTGGGCAAAACACTTAACCTCGTTTGCCTTGCAAAAACCTAAAAACAAAAGAAAAGAAAAACTACATTAGTTCCAATTCTTTCTAGTGTTTGAAATAGAAATGAATGCTGGTAGATTCTTGTCCTTCATCAAAGAAGAACAAAATGGCATCACTACGTTTGAGACAAATTACAGTTTGTCTGACTGTGGCTGATCAGACCAAAACTACTGGAGGTTTGTGTCACAAATCAGACACAAATAGTCCATGTGAATACCTGGGGTGGCTACTCTAAACTTATGTATGTCACGTTTCCTTTGATCCATTGCAGTTCTACCTTCCTCATAGAGCACAGCCCCCTCACTGATGAGGGCACGTCATATTGGGAGGTCCTGTACTAGTGTCTCCCATGTTGTAGAATCAATTCTAAAGTCCTTCGCTGAAAGCTTCAGAGTGTCCTGGTGTCACTTTTCTGCCCCACTGGAAGCACTTACCCTTTGTGAATTCTCCATAAAAGAGATTGTATTTTTTTTTGGGTGGGGGGGGTTGGCAAGCATACATCTAGCATTGTAATAATTTGTCCAGCCCATTGTTGCTGCACTCTCTGTGATAATATAATGTTTGGCAGTTTATCTCAAGAAAAGACCTCAGAGTCTGATACCTTCTTCTGTCAGGTGATCTTCAGAATCTTCCTAAGACAATTTAAATGGAGGTGATTCAGTTTCCTGATGTGGCTGTAGTATACTATTTAGGTTTCACAGACATATAGCAATGAGGTCAGCACAAAGGCTCTGCAGACCTTGAGTTTGATATTCAGTCTTATAACACTTCTCTCTCACATTTTCTTTCAGAGGCTCCCAAATGTGTAGTATTTTATCAAATACTTTTCCTGCATATATTGAGATAATCATATGGTTTTTATTTTTTTTATTATTGACAGGTCCCTTTTGCTGATAGTTTCCCTAATATAGAACCAATCTTGAATTCCTGGTTTAAATTCCACTTGATAATATGTATAATTTTAGTGACATATTGTTGCAATCCCCTTGATGGTATTTTATTTAATTTTTTGCATAGATATTCATTAAGGAAATTGGTCTATAATTTTATTTCTCTGTTTTTGCTCTTCCTGATTAAGTATCAAAAACCATTTTATATGATAAAAGAGATTTGGAGCAGGTAGGTAGCGTAGTGGACAGAGCACCAGCTCTGGAGTCAGGAGTATCTGAGTTCAAATGTGACCTCAGATACTTAATAATTACCTAGCTATGTGACCTTGGGCAAGTCACTTAATCTCATTGCCTTACATAAAAAAAGAGATTGGCACTATTCTTTCACCTATACTTTACAAATAGTTCATATAAAATTAGGATTATTAACTTCTTACGTGTTTGGTAGAACTCACTTGAGCAATCCATCTAGTTTGGAGATTTTTTCCTTAGGGAACTCATTGATGACTTATTCAATTTTTTTTCTCAGAAAGGCTTAGATATCCCATTTTGTCTTCTGTTAATCTTTCAGTATGCATTTTTTGTAAATATTCCATCTTTTCCCCTAGATTGTCAGCTTTACTGGCATAAAATAACTCCTAATAGTTGTTTTAATTTTATCTGATAGTTAATTTATCCTTTTCATTGTGTTAATGCTAGCAAATTGTTTTTTTCTTCTTTTAATAAAAGGAACCAATTATTTATTTTATCATTGTTTCAGAACCAACTCTTAGCTTTATTTATTAGTTGATTGTACTGATTTTTGTTTTTCTTGTTTTTTTTTTACCTTTAATTCTATTACTCTCTGATTTTCAGGATTTTCACTTTGGTGTTAAATTGTGGATTTTTCATTCTTTTTTAATTGCATGCCCAAATCATTGATTTGAGCATTCTCTCTTTTTTATGGATGCATTTAAAAATATATTTTTCCCTGAGTATGAAAATGGGGAGGGGAAGAAAATGAGAAATAAACTCTTTGAGGAGAGGGTATAAAGTTGAAGTCTGGAAAATCAGAAGCACATTCAAGAGAGGAATGATCATTAGTTAACTTGGGTCAAATTAGAGGGTCCAGGAAGAACATGCCAGAAATGATGGCATAGTAGAGAAATATTCTAGGGTGAGGAGACCCCCAAGTGCTGAGAAGACAGGAAGCTTCCATGCCTTCAATGTCTCTTGGGGAAAGTGTGAGGAATCATGCAGAGTAAGGTTTCTGGTTTCTCTGGTTGGGATACAACCAAAGTGTAAAACCTCCCTCATCTTATCATGCATAATTTTTTTGAGATTTGCTTGAAGAGAGATCTTAAGCTCTTCCATGTGGGACTGGATTCTAGGAGATATTATATGTAATTATGTACAGGAATGGTGAAAGTAGCACTGAAAATAATTCTAATTTCCTTAATTTTCTCCATTATTTGTTTTTATATTGTCACAATTAGTCTGTTTTTTTGATTCATAATAATTTTTGAGTTGTAGAGAAGGCAGTAAAGGGGAATTTGAACTCAGTAAATTATGTCAAATTATATCGGAATATCAAAGAGAACATATGTTGCTGAAACATGAGACAACACGTTGATCAAATAAAGACATATAACTATCAGGATTAGGATGGGATATCCAAGTTCTGATTCAAAAATTTTAGCATCTGTGCATCTATCTAGTTATCTATCTAGCTATGTAGATATATTGATACATGTATACCTACATATATATATATATATATATGCTTAATATGCAAGCCTATATGTTTGTATGTTTATATATATATATATACATATATATGTATTTTTCTTAAAGAATCAGATATACCTTCTCTTTGAAAGGTTTCCTAATTCTCCCAACTGTAAGTCATCTCTTCTTACTCAAATTCTGCTATAATATTCCCTAGGTCTTTTCTTTGTAAAGCACTATAATATTGCTATCTCTGGTATGTCAGGCCAATAATCACTGTTAGACTTGTATGTCAGACAATGAGACTAAGTACCAGGGATACAAAGAAATAACCTTCTTGAAAACATATTTGGTTTTGTTCTTCCTTCTGTCTTTAGCACCTAGCCTATAACTTTCATACAAAGTGCTTTTTTTATGAAGTTGCTGTATTTTTAATTGGAATCCAATTTTCTCTATAAAATGTCAGTTTTTCAGTGGTCCTATGTTTCCATGTAATATTTCCAGTTACCCCACATACTAAACTTGACATCTCAAACAAATAAATTCACCTTTTTGAAATTCAGATTCTGTAAAATTGCTATAACCATTCATGCTTGCATATATCACCAGGTATTGTGAGGATGAGCTAAGTAGTGAATGTGAAGGTACTTCATAAATTGTAGCATCCTAAGCAAATGTAAGGTACTGTGTATACCATTCTAATACCTAACTTTGAAGTAAGATTTTGTAGTTAACAAATTACTTTCCTTACCCAAAAATCTATGCCTCAGTTCCTTATTTGCAAAAATGAGGCAGAAAGGAAACAGTAAACTATTCCAGTACCTTTGGGTATAAAATCCTTGAGGTCATGTGGGTTGAAAACAACTGAAATGACTAGATAATAACAAGAAAAATCTGTGAGGTTGGTTTTCATTTTATTTATCTACCTAAGTACCTACCTAACCTATCCATTTATCTATCTATCTATGTATCTATCATTCCATCATTTTAGCTATTGTTCTATCATTCTATCAATCCATCTAATTATCTATCTATCTATCTTGCAAATAAAGGACCTGAAGATCATCAAGGTGAAATGTCTTGTCCAAATTCTCACAGTGAGAGACTTGAATCTGGTCACCTCCTATTTCCACTGCATTACATTTTCTCCATTAGCTTAGCCCTCTTTCAAATTTCTTAAGTATTAAAAGTGATTTAGTTTTTTTTCATACCATTCTTAGTTGGGTTGATTTCTGTTCCTCTTGGTTCCATGGGATTGTTCATATCCCCAGGTGTTTTGGAGCTCTTATTAGGTGTGGGTGAGAAAAACTCATCTTTCCCTTTATCAAAGAGGAGGAATTGTTCCATTGTACAAACAATACAAGGCCCAGACTCAGAGGACTTGAAGTTGCTATACTCTAGGTGGAAGAATACCATTATTTTTCTTATGTGTTCTTATTATGCACTCAACAGCACATAATCTCTACAATGGCAATCCTATCCTGCAAAACGAATAAGAATAAACATCAACACTGTAAAAGCAAAGTTGATGACAAATGTCTAATGCTGACTATGACATACAATTGCAGAGATGGTCCATTGAGGTATTCTGTGTCTTGGACAAGCTGTCACAATGGGCAGTGATCTGGGTCCAGAATTGAACAACAGGAGAAAGGGATTATCCCGCAGTGCACTGGGGAGATTGAGCAGTATTTGCAATTACTTTAACTGCTCCCTGATTCCAAAACCCGTTTTAACAATAATTTCTAAGTTAATCTGTGAATCATGAAACATCAACATTCCCAAAGAATCAAAACTTTAGATGATTTCCTTGCCTGACCCCTATAAAAAGCACAAGAAATACATTTTGAATATAAATAGTAAATTACACAGAAAATATTTGCCTGGGAGAAGGGCTGTAAAAGATATCAGCCATGAATTGTATAAATGAGAAATGAGTGGTCTGATGAAGCAATAGTAGAAGATATTTGGAAAGCCTACCAGGTTGTACTAGCATGCACTAAATATTGAAAGTACAAGGAAAATAGAAAAAAAATGAGTTTTAGAGATGGCAATGGTTAAGAATCATATATTAAGAAGAAGCAAAGTCAGGTTGCAAAGAGCCAGTGGACAGTGTGTCCACATGAAAGAAAATGATACTCTGTCCCCTCAGGATCATATATTTTGGTCACATTTCAAAATTGGATTACTAACTGTATTCAGTGAATGGCCTTGTATGATTATAGAAGCCTACTCTTCTATGAATATTGTCTGAGCCATATGGTCCACAGAAAGTGGTCTTGTATGAGTGAAGTCATTAGCAATTAATGTGACGTGGCTTCTTGATGGTTTCTGTTCTAAGGTGTAATAAGTTCTTCTTCACTTTAACTGAAGAGTCAGACAACTGGCCCCCACAACAACAAAAAGGTAGTTCAATCTCCTTGAACTCAGACTTCCAACTTTAAGCAACTTTGTACTTTAGACTGATCATGTATTTACAAAATAACTCTCACAAAATTATCTCCAGTGAGGACTTGAATAGACCTTAGACAACATTTAGTCCTACTTTCTCCCTTTTGAGTTGGTCAATCTGAAGGCCAGACAGGGAATGTGACCTGTTTAAAGTCCTTTCACCACAAGAACTGGAACTTGATCTAATATCTTTTGATGTCAAGTATAATTAGTAGGCTATAATGGGGAAAAATGATAGACTTAGAATCAGATTAATCTAGATTTGAATCCTCCCTCAGTTTCTTGCTAGCTGGGTGACACAGGGAATGTCCTCAGACTACTCTGGATGTCTTCATTGAGAAAATGAGGGTGTTGAGTATATTTGATATATTGTATATTTATATACAATAAAATTATTTTTCCCAAATATCCATCTCATTCCAATCTCTTGAGCTCCTGGGACTGTGCAGTGTTTATTTTGAGTGATATGGAGAAGGAGGTTGGAGAAAGAGTTGAGATCAATTGGAACTTTATAGAGTCAAAGTCTTCCAACCTGAGCCTTGGGTTTTGATTAACTAGTCTGTTTCCTAGAATTTCAGCTTTTCCTCACATCACTTCATATGATCTTTCCTTTGGTCTCAAGAGTTTTCTTCTTGTATTCTGTCCTTTTACTGATCTCTTTATTCCTGGATCAAGGACCAAGTTTCCTGTAGCTTCTAATACTCATTGTACCTGATGCTATTTGCTCTCTCTATTTCTTATTACCACACTCCCCAGGACCCCTACTGAAGAACCCATTCTCTTTTTTTGTTTCTTATGCCTTCTGTCACACACTCTAGACTATAGTTTTGTGTTTCCTAGCATTGATTTATAAGAGGAAAGAGTAGCTTATCAAATCATTCAAATGCTTTCTGTCAAACATAATGCTCCATAAAAAAAATAGTACATCATAAGAAGGGAATGAAATGGCAAATAAAACAAAACTATCCAGGTCTGGGATAGGTTCTTATTAAGATTCTTAAAATTGCTCAAATCTGGTATAATCAAGGTGATTCTGGGAATCTTCACCAATTTATTTGACTCTCTCATGGTCTCAGAATAAATCAGTGATTTTCCTTCACTAACAGTCTACATAATTGGAATTATATCAGGTAGATTTTCTGTTTGAAGCTCATTTGTCCCCACTGTAATCTCAAACTTTCTCTTTGCTAATCATGAAGTCTTTTGGTTTTGGAGAGACTGGGATCCTTAACAAGTGGTATCTTATTTTCTTCCCTCCAAAAGAGGAAGGGATGAGGGTTTCACTTACCGTCACATTCCAGTCAAGGGATTTAAAATCCCAAAAAGGAACTTTGACCAACTCATTCCCCAAATCACAAAAGACAAATCTTATTTCCTGAAGGGTTACATGCTTCACATTTGCCTTGTTTTATATATAGGGATGATGTGGCTCTAGAGCCATCCCCTGACATTTTCTGAGTCTGCCAATTGATCCTGAACGAATAGATATTTGGTCTGTGGGCTTTGCAGCTGTCTCCCCAAATCTCCCAAAGTTCCAGCTGGATTACATCTTGTTTCCTTGATCAGCTCCCTAGAGTCCCTTATAGAAAGGTCTACATTTCTCCCTACTACTGAGTCATCCTGCCCAGATCTCCTTGGCAAATAGGGTCTTTTGCTTCCTGTCCCCACTTCACATCCTGATTGGAGCGAAGGACAAGGGGAATGATTGAATGTAGGTAGGAGAGAAAGGACAATGGCTGTTTTTACAAAAAAGTGTACAGAGCTTTAGTTATACTTTGCTTGAGTCAAACTGTATATAGAGTATCTTCATTTCTGTGTTCTATATTTTTTGGGGGGTTTTGCAAGGCAAACAGATTTAAGTGGCTTGCGCAAGGCCACACTGCTAGGTAATTATTAAGTGTCTGAGACCGGATTTGAACCCAGGTACTCCTGACTCCAGGGCTGGTGCTTTATCTACTACGCCACCTAACCACCCCTCTGTGCTCTATATTTTTGAAAGAATACTAAAATTAGAGGGGATAAAATAAAGAACAAAGGTTTGCAAATTTAGTTATGTCAACCTACTGCTATCAAGTACCTGTTTTATAAATGAAAAAAAAACCAGACTCAGAGAATTTCAACTCAGAATCTTGCCTCACAATGGCCTTTTCTAAATCCTCTCTCTCTCTCTCTCTCTCTCTCTCTCTCTCTCTCTCTCTCTCTCTCTCTCTCTCTCTCTCTCGTCTTTTATATTGTTAATTGCCCTCTTGTTGATTCTTTCTTATCACTAGGTTTCTGTAACACTATTATTCCCTTGTTCTTGCTCCTTCTTGGTTTCTTTAGCGTTATTTGCATCCAGGTCATGGCAGCTAATTTTAAGTGTCCTCTAAGGCTCTATCCTAGAACTTCTTTCTTTATATTGTTCCATTTGATTTCATCATCTCCCATCAATTCAGTTATCACCTCTCCACCAATGATTCTCAGCTTGATAAATTCTATCTAATTTCTCCCCTTTTCTCAAACTTGTATCTCTAGTTAATTTTTTAGACTTCTTGAACTAGATGTCCCATAAACATATTAAACTCAATATGTTGAAACACAACTAATTCTTTCCCCATAAATTTTCCCTTTTTAATAACTCACTATTACTGCTAAGGATACCATTATTTCTCATTCCTCAAGGTTTACAGCCTTTGAGTCTTCTCTCTCTCTCTCTCTCTCTCTCTCTCTCTCTTTCTCTCTCCAGTGTAACCAATCTATTGTTATGTCCTTTCATTTTGTCACTTTTCAACATTCATACCATCTCCTATGACAGTGAATCCCCCTGGTATGGACCCTCTTCTCTTCTCTTTCCTATACTAGTAAAACAGCCTGCTGGCTGCTCTAATTTTCTTATGTTTCTCCTCATTTCAATCAATCCTCAACTGTCAAATTGATGTTCCTAAAGTATCACTCTGACCATGTCACACCCAATTAATGGATTCTAGAGACTCCCTATTGCCTCCAGTGATAAATATAAAATCCTCCAATTGGCATTCAAAGTTCTTTGTAATCTGCTTCCCTCTTATCAAAAAAAAAAAAAAAAACAATGTATGGAGGCTGTTAGGGAAGAAAAGTCACAGCTTTATTTTGAGCCTTAATCACATTCAGGTATTTGGCAATCTAGTGACACTAGTCTCCCTGCTGTTTCTGCAAGACAGCATTTCATTTCCTGGGTATTTTCTGTCCCCCAAACTTCCTTCAAAGTTCATCTACAGGAATCTCACTCTCTAAAAAAAGCCTTTCCCAATTCTCCTTAACTTTAGTACACATGCAAACACAATACATGAACAAGAACACAGACATACACAAACATGATTTTTACATGACATCTATAAGAGCAGTAATTGTCTTTTGTCTTTCTTTGTGTCTTCAGGGCTTACCATAACGTTTGGTGTATGATAAGTGCTTATTAAATGGTTATTGAATGTCTGCCTGAGTAGTTAAATAATTTTCATGTCTATTCTGTATACGAAAATTTTTGATAGAGGGGAGAAAATTATTAAAAATCAGTGGTAAATATCTAAAGAATTGTAATATGGAATATAGATTAAAAATACATTCTTCTCTGTCTCAGAGGAACTATACCAGAAAATATAAACAGAGAACTAGAAGTGATTTAAGGAACTATATAGTTCAACCTTCACAAGTTTCAAATGTGGAAACTAAGGCCAAGGAAGTTTATGTGATTTACACACCATTTTACAAGTAATGAACATGTAGGATTTGAGCATAGGTCCTTTCAGTTCAGAACTAAGATTCTTTCCAATATATATTATGACAGATTTGAAAGAAAACTTCGTAGTAATTTTAACTATCCAACAACAGAAAGGACTGTCCCATACAATTGTGAATTCTATGACAATTGTAAAAATAGACTATAAATGACCATGCACTTATGTTTTTGTAGAAAAGCTTCATTTATGGGGTAGAAGACTGAATGAAATGGTGTAAGATCTCCTTACTTATACCTCGGGTTCTATGCTCAGAACACTCACTTCACTCTCTTCAAACATTTCATTTGAATCTCTATGATTTTGCCTTTGCCAGGTTTCCACTGACTCCCTGCCTCCCTCCCCATCCACATCTATCTTATCCTTCAAAGCCCAATTCTACTCAACACAAACAACATGAAGGTTTCAGAGTCTCTCTCTTTGAATGCTCCTTTTTTTGAAGTCTTATGGAACTTATTGTCTAAATAAGTGAGAGTATCAGTGATTTCAGAGCTAGAAAAGATTTAGGTAAGCATTTTATCATACTATAATAGAAATAAAAGTTTAGTGAGGAACCTCAAACATCTTCTCCAACATCATCAAACATAGATGGAAAATCAAGACTCAAAGCAATAAATGCTTTGACTTAGGTTCTCTAGATACTTAGCAATGGATCTGGGATTCAAAACGGAGCCTTGAGGTCCAAATTCAAGACTCTATATTGATACAATGAATTCTCTATAGCCACTATAAGAGAATATACTGAACTTAGAAACAAACATACCATATGCTTGCAATGTTTTGCTGACAGGACATGTGAAAAGAATTTATGACAAGGTTTCTATTATGTAACATCAAAAAACTAATAAATCCTCAGTTTTAATGTGTATGCATAAGTGTATTTTTTTAAGAAAACTATTTTAAGTCTCCATCTGTGAGCCTTGACATCTCCTTGTTTCCCCAGTTTACAGAAAAAAAATGTGTTTATTATACTATCAAAATAATGAATTCAAATTCTTTTAAAAAGTGAAAGACCATGTAATACAATCTCTTACCAGTATTTGGGAACCTTGAGTCTAGTCTAGGCTTTGGGTGACCATAAGTTCAGTGATCCCTCTCACTCCTAAGCCATAGTTTTCTTTTTTATTTATTTGTTAAGTATTTCACAATTATATGTAAAAAAATGACAAACATATTTAGAAATTTTGAGTTCTAGATTTTCTCCCTCACACCCACTGACTCCTACTCCTTATGAAGACAAGTGATTTGATTTTGATTATGCACGTGAGATCATACAAAACATATTTCCATACTATCCATGTTACAAAAGAAAACACAAAGAAAATAAAACAAAAAGAAAGTATACTATTCAGAGATCATTAATTTTCTAAATGTAAGTAGATAGAATTTTTCTCAAGGGTCTTTGGAATTTTCTTTTATACTTGTCTTGAAAAGAATAGCTCTCTTTCACAATTGATTATCCTTACAATACTGTTGTTAATGTGTATAATGTTCTCCTGGTTCTGCTCATTTCACTTTGTATGAATGAGTTTATTTTAGTCTCTCCAGGTTTATCTGAAACCATTCTGCTCACCATTTCTTACAGTGTAATAGTATTCATTCACAATCACATACTGCAACTTTTTTGACCTTTCCCCATTAGATGGACATCCTGTTCCTATTCTTTGCCACTATAAAAATAACTATTAGAAATATTTTTGTACAAATACGTCTTTTGCTTTTTTTAGTCTCTTTGGGAGATCAAATAGGGGTATTAATGGGTAAAAGGGTATGAAGAATTTTATAGCAATTTGGAGCTGACTCCAGATTTCTCTCCAATCTTGGACCAGTTCATAATTCTACCAATATTGCATTAGTGTTTCAAGTCCTCCATATCCTCTTCCTTATTTGTCATTTTCCTTTTCTTTCATATTAGTCAATTTGATATGTGTGAGGTGGCATCTCAGAAGCGGTTTTTAGTTTGCCTTTCTCTAATCACTGGTGCTTTGGAGCATTTTTTCATATGGGTATTGATAGCTTTAATTTCTTCTGAAACCTGTCAATTCAAGCACTTTGACCATTTATCAACTGGGGGAAAACTCATTTTTTAAAAATAAATTTGACTTATTTCCCTTTTTATTTAAGAAAAGAGGCTTTTATCAAGGAACTTACTACAATTCCCTTCCCCCACCCATTTTTCTATTTTATTTCAAATTGTGACTGCTTTAGATTTCAATTCGTTTTGGGTTTTTCACATGTTTGTGGATGTGCATGCTTGTGTGTATGTGTATGTGTGTGTGTGTGTGTGTGTAAATCCTTTTTAATTTCATGTAATCAGAATTAACTATAAAGAGAGAGAAGGTCATGCCTTGGTTCTTGCCCAGCATTGGTAATGTGCCATGATTCCTTGTTGATATGAGCATATCAATGGGTAACTCAAGAGGTCAGTCCATAGAAAGACAAGTTAGGATTCATTGGGTTGTCACATTCTGTTACCAACTAACTCATGCCTGTGATTCCCCAGAAGCATCTTGGTGCCTCAAAGATATAGGAGGAAACAAAATCAATTTAATTTCAAAAGACTACCACAATAACCAGACTATCTGCAATAATCCTATGACCAAGGGGTGAGATGTTCACACCATCAATCACTATGACTAGCAGTAGTAGTAGTAGTAGTAGTAGTAGTAGTGTTCAAAATTAGCTACTTTACTTCTTGTAATTTTCTCTTTCTTTTGTTTAGAAATAAACTCTTCTTTTATTGACTGATTTGACATATGAAATTTTACCAAGTTCACCTAATATAATTCTGTTTTTATCCTTTATGACTAAATATGACTAAACCATTTATGACTAGATACATTTTGACCTCTTCTTTCATGGTATGAAATCAAAACTTCATGTCTCTAAGAGATCTCATCTAAGATCAAACCTCATTGCTGCCCTCTTCATCTCTGTTTTTCAGGTTCTTAACCACAGTCCCAGATAGAATAGGATAAAGTCAGTCTCCAGGTACCCTTAGTAATTTCTTGACTCTACACCAGAATGCTCCCATGTCCTATAACCTTGTGCAAGGATTTTCTTGATCAATTCCTTCTCTTATACCCAGGTTTCTAGGTACAAGACATAGGTTTCTAGACATTTTAGAGGAAGTTAGGTGGCACAGTGGATAGAGTTTTTGGCATAGAATCAGCAAGACCTGAGTTCAAGCCAGCATCACATGCTAATTAGTGGTGTAACACTGGGCAAGTTGCTTAATATTTGTCTACCTCACTTTTCTCAGCTAAAAATAAGATGAATATTGTCCCTACTTCTCAAAGATATTGTGACTGTTTATATATATATATATATATATATATATATATATATATATATATATATGTAATATTTTCAAAAGGCTTAGGACAGTGCATGCTGCAGACTACATATATTATAAATACTTATTTGGGGTTTTTTGGATTCCTTGATCATTCTTTGGATTTGAGAAAAGAGGAGTCATAATGTGTAATGTACGTAATGACTTCCATTTCTCCTGACATCAGCATGAAAAAACCCTCACTTGATTCTTCCAAGTCTATTGTCATGTATCCCTTCTGAACTTTGCAGCTAAATTTCCCATCTACAATAGATGCCTTCACTTTTTCTCCTCTCACTCTTTTATTAACCCATTACAATTAGCCTTTTGACCTTATCATTACACTAAAATCTCTCTCTCTCTAAAGTTATTAATCTTGCCTTCTGTTGGGAGGGGGAGGAAGGGAGGGGGGGATTGTAAAATTCAAGCCTTATAAAAAATGACAGAAACTACTGTTGTATATAATTGGAAAGCAAATAAAATATTTATATAATAAAAGTAAATTTATTAATCTTTTAGTTGCTAATTCTATAGCCTTTACTCAACTTCATTTTCCCCTACCATTATACAGCTTCTGACAATGTCAATCACTTGGTCCCTTAATATTATCTTCTGGCTATGTTTTTAGTATAATATATACTTTTTGTCTATATAATTCCATTGCTTAACATAGTACCTAGCACATAGTAGGCACTTAATTTATGTTTATTGATTGATTTGTGCTTTTTTTTTTTTTGAAAGACAACTAACTGTTCTGGCCCCTTTCCCTCCAATATCTAAACCAGAATTATTTTATTATTGAGGTATCCATAGGAGTGTTTAAATTTTATTGGGTAGATGTTTCAAAGATTATTTGTAAAAGAACATAGAAACGTATCACTCAGATGAGAAATTGGATGGATTGTGGCTTGTATTATCAATGATAATAACCACAGTGACAAAAATCAAGATAATATCAAATTTACTTAGCTATACTGGTATATTATCCCCTAGAAAGACTGTAAACTTCTTGAGGGTGTATACCACATAAATTTTCTCCACTACCTAACACAGTGCTTTTTTAAATGATATTTTATTTCTTCTCCAATTACATGTAAAAACAGTTTCAACATTCACAGTGCTTTTATGGAACAACTTTAAAAAAAAATCAATGAGTGAACAACATGAGGTAGGTAGTAGAAGTTTTATCCCCTTTTATGACTAAATGAAAAAAGACAGGGAAATATTGCATTTATTTTTACACCTCTCTCTCTAAAACCTAATTTATAACATATTAAGTCAATTATTAAATCAGTTTTGAAATTTTCATTGTACTTAGTAAAAGTAAATGGAAGTTGCATACACATATAAATCATTAATTTAACTTATTATTAATAATTGAGAGATAGATTTGAAAAGCAGTTCCAAAGCTATGGGGTCAAGTTGTGGCCTGCAAATAAGATAGTCAATAAGCTTTTATTAATCACCTACTATGTGCCATACACTGTACTAAGCATCAGTGACAAAAAAAAAAGAAAAATGTTTTTGCCCTCTTGGAACTTAAAATCTTTTTTTTTTCTTTTTATTGTTCATTTTTCCTATTATATATGTAAAGATAATTTTCAACATTTATTTTTATGAGTTTCTTTTTCCCCCTTTTCCTTTTCTTTCCTCTCCCTCACCTTAGAATAATAAATAATATGATATAGCTTATTTTTGTATAATCATATTTTCCCATTAGTCACGCTATGAAAGAAGAATCAGAACAAAATGGGAAAAATCAAAAGTAGAAAAAAATCACAAGTAGAATAAAATGGGGAAAATCACAAGTAGGAAAAAATATATAAAAATAATAAATGTTGGTCTGCATTCAGACTCCATAGTTCTTTTTCTGGATGTTGATGGTATTTTCCATCACAAGTCTTTTAGAATTGTCTTTGATAGAGTTGTCTGTCAGAGTTTATCATCACATAATGTTGCTGTTAAGGTATACAATGCTCTCCTGGTTTTGCTCAATTCACTCAGCAGATTTTTATGAAATCTGTCTGCTCATCTTTTTCTTATAGAGCAATAATATTTCATTATATTTCTATACCACAACTTGTGTATCTATTCCACAATTGATGGGCATCTCTGCAATTTCCAACTCTTTGCCACCACAAAAAGAGTTGCTATGGATATATTTATACATGTGGATCTTTTCTACTTTTTTGTGATTTCCTTGGGATACAGATCTAGAGGTGACATTGCTGGATCAAACAACATACATAGTTTTATTGGGCAAAGATAAGAGTTTAAAATATAATAAGGGACATAAAAGTGATCAGGTAATTTACATAAAACAAGCAAAATGCTGGATAAATAGGAACTGATTAAGGGATAAAACTGAGTAGGAAAGACTTCTATTAGAATATAGGACTTCATTTGGGACTTAAAGTAAGTGAAGTAAGCCTATAGATAGCAATGAGGAGGGACAGCATTCCAGGCATTATGAAATGTAATTAGCTAGTATTGATTAGGTTTTTTTTTAACTTTGATGATAGGATTAAGCTCCCTTTCTAAGGAAAAGCTATACTTTAACTTAACCAGACAAAAGTAGATAGTCTCTTAAGACTAGTTGCCTATAGATTTAGTAGACAGATAGATTGAGAAAACTATCATTTAGTAGCAGATAATTTGGTTAGATATAATAATATAATGAAGACTATTTTTAAAAGTTAGGTTTACAATTGCAGTCAATATTAGAAGGAAAATAGAAATCTAGGAAACAATATTCACAGCTAGTGTTTCTGATAAAGATCTCATTTCTAAAATATGTAGAGAATTGAATCAAATTTATTAGATTACAAGTTATTTCCCCAATTGATAAATGGCCAAAGGATTTAAACAGGCAGTCAGATGGAGTAGTTAAAGTTATATATAATCAAATGAAAACATACTCCAAATATTTATTAATTAGAAAAATTCAAATTAAAAAACTTAGGAGTTACCACCTTACACTTATCAAATTGGTGAAGATGACAATAAAAGGAAAATTGGGATATTAATGCCCTGTTGGTGAACTGGTCCAATCATCCTGGAGAGTAATATGGTACTATGGCCAAAGAGCATTAAAACTGATATACTCTTTGACCCAGCAATACCAATACTAGGCCTATATATAGAAAAAAATCATAAAAATAGGATGTCTCACATATTCAAGGATACTTATATTAGCTATTTTTGTAGTGGCAAAGAATTTGAAGTTGAAATGTCCATCAGTTGGGGAATGGCTGAACGAGTTTTGGGATATGAATGTCATGGAGTACTATTGTTCTATAAGAAAATATGAGTGGTTGTAATTTAGAGAAGCATGAAAATATTACAAGAACTGATGTTGAGTGAAGAGAACAGAACCAGGAAGACATTGTACACATTAACAACAACTTCGTGAGTTGATTAACTATGATAGATGCAGCTCCTCTAAGTAATTCATAGATCACAGAAAACCCTAGGAAACCTGTTATGTACAATACCATCCATTTCCAAAGGAAAAACAAAACAAAACAAAACAAGACACAAAACATAGAATGTGACTGCATACTAATTTCACTTTTTAAAAATTTCTCTTATATTTTTCCTTCCTATCTTATGATTTCCTTTCTTTTCCCTTAGTCCTAATTTCTCTTTCACAAAATGACTAATATGTAAATATGTTAAACACAAATGCATATATACAATTTTTGCCAGTCTATACATCACCAAGAGGAAAAGGATGGGAAGGAGGGATGGTAGAACATTGTGTAACATGAATTTGTAAATGTATGAATGTTGAAAAACTAAAAGAAAAAAAGAGAAAGGAAGGAAAAACTAAGTTTCCATTTCTGGCAGAAAGGTGACTGGTCAGAGAATAAGTTCCCCTTTCTAACAGATGGAGAAAGGTTAGCCAGAGGTTAATTTCTCTTTCCAATCACAGTGGATAAGCTTTCTTTTTCTTTCCCTTGGGCTATAATCTAAGTTTAGCAATGGACTTTAAGGAAGATGAGGAGTGACTACTAACCATTAACCAAAAATTTCTCTTTCCCAGTACATTTTTTCTGATTACAAAAGGCATCACCTACAGAAAAGACCTTTTGGCATAAGTTAAGGAAAGTCTGGGAGAAACTAGTCAGGTGACTGAGCTTATCCAGTTGAATTATGTTCAAAACAAGTTTTTTTAACTCTTCTTTTGGGTTATAAAAAGCAGCTCTGTAGATCACTCCTTTGACTTTTGAGAAGTCAGGTGACCTAATTTGGTATGCAAATGATAGCTCTGAATATTAAATCATGGATGGATTGAATATAAAATCATGGATTTTGCACTCAGTTTCCTTTTTATGTCAGATAATTTTAACATTGGGGGACAGCTACCAAAAAAAAAACCAAACCTCAGGGTGAAATATATAGTATCTTGTTCAAGGATCAGTAAGAAGGCTAATGTCACTGAATCAAAAGAGTACATAGTGTATAGGATACTAAAGTTTTAGAAAACTGGTACAGAAGAAGGAATTATATTAGGAAAGACTTTGAATGCCAAATATAGGATTTTGTATTTAATCCTGGAACATTGGCATTTAATGAGCAATGTGTTAACATGGTTGGATCTGCACTGTAAGAAAATCACTTTTTTTGACTGTGAAGGATAGATTAAAACAGGCAGTAGGGCATCATAATTGTCCAGGTAAAGGATAATATGTACCTATATCAGAGTGATGGGAATTTCGGACAAGAAAAGTGGGTGTATGGTAGAGATGTTATAAAGGTACAATCAGCAGACTTTAGTAACAAATAGTATATGGAGAATAAGATATAGACTAAGATGTCACCTTGTTTGTGATCCTTGAAGGACTGGGAAAATAGGATTGCTTTCTAAAGAAGGATCACTTAATGGGATAACTATTTGCTTGTTGGACATGTAAGACATCTAATGGACATTTCATTCAAAATGTCTAAAAACCAGTTGATACAAAATTAGAGGTCAATAGAGAGGTTAGGAGAAGATAGGCTTGAGAGTGGTAAGCAAAAATATGGCTATTCTATCCATGGGAACTGATCTGATCATCTAATGAAATAGTATAAAGGAAGAAGGGATAATATAAAGGGAAAAGGGAAGCGGGAAGCGAGCCCAGGACAGAACTCTGTGAATCAATTATTGGATGTTATGACATGGAGAATGCATCAAAAAATGTGAAAAAGCAATGGTCAGAGAAGTAGAAGAACCAGGATATGGATGGCAAAATGCCTTTGTATGTATGTGAAAAAACAAAATAAAATTTAAAATAAATAAATAATTAGAAAGAGAGGCATTCACATATTTAGCAAAGATGACCTTCTTTGGAAGTTTACTTATACAAGGTTTAGGAGATGTTGGATAGTAGTTGTGTTACCACAGACAATGTCCTTAACATCTCAGTTCCTCAATCCTCTCTCTGAGGCTGAATTACATTCAAGCTTGTTGATCTCCATTAATGCAGGAAGTTTTCCAAACATCAAATAACAGGTCAAATAAACAAAAGAATCTAGTTGCAACCTTAGATGCCTTGGGATCTTCACTATAAATATATATTTCTAATGAATTCCCAGAAAGAAACTTAATGCATTGTTATATAAAAGTATTTTAATGACAGGTATTTTTAAAGTGTGTGTTTAATACATAATTCAAATTATCAAACACGTGGGTGTATAAAATGATGGCAAAGTTTTAAAAAGAACCTTTTAAAATTTGTATATGCAAATTTCTGGCAAGTATCTACATTTTTTTTATTAATGTGGGGGCTTGAATAATTATTTGATAGGCATCCACACAATAATTACTAATCATTTCATAGTTAATCTGCCCTCTATATGCAGTGAAAACGTGCTCTTCTTTATCACAACAGTTAAATTATTTCAGATGACATTATGTTTACCCAGCAGAAATTTCTCATGTTAGTTTTTTCTCTTGATATGGAGATAATTTCCAGCACCATAAAAAAGGACCTATTTGCTTTGTAGTCATTGTGCCTGAGGGAGAAAAATGACAAAAATCATAGAATTAAAGAATTACAGAATTAAGAGGCATGTTAAAGAACTTCTAGGACAATACTGTTGTGTTACTGAAGAAGAAACTGAGTTTCAGAGGCAATGAGATTTGTCCAAGATAGAGAGCTTTTATGAAATAGATCCAGGAAAACTTCATTTCTAAGCTTCTTTCTCCTATCCCATTCATTATAATCCTTCATTCTCTAACTCAAATATTCAAATTTATTTGGGATCTCAATGATTGGATATTTCTTTGAGAGAGGCAGATAATATCCTGCAAATTCCTTCCTGTGAGTTCACTCTTTGACCATCTCTATTCCTTCAAAAACATGGAATATAAACCTAGGTCCCCCAGGTTTCATGGATGTTACTCTTGTCTCCTCTTACTTGGAACTTTCTGAAATCTCCTCCTTATGTATAATTTCAAGTTCCTTCTATCTTCTTTCACTCCCTCTCCCCTGTTTTCTGGAATCCTTTTATTGTATTGTATTCCCCTCACTAGAATGTAAGCTCCTTGAGAGCAGAGATTCTCTTATTTAAACATTCTTTAGCATTTAGTACAATTAGCACAGTGGTGTATAATAAGGAAGAGAGGAAAGAATCATTTATTAAATATCTATTATGTGCCAGATATTGTGTTAAAGTTATCTGTGCTAAATTATGTGCCATACACTGTGCTAAAATACTTCATAAATAATACCTTATTCAAATTTATAAGGAAACAAGTCATTCCCCTATTGGTAAATGGTCAAAAGATATGGAAAAACAATTCTCAGAAGAAATAAAAGCTTTCTATAGTCATGGAAAATTACTCTAAATTATTATTAATTAGAGAACTATAAATCAAAACATCTATTATATATCATTCACACCTATTAGATTGACCAATATGACCGAAAAGGAAAAACAATCAACGGTGGAGGAGATGTGGGAAAACTGCATTGTTGGTGGAGTTGTGAACTGATCCATTCTTTCTAGAGAGGAATTTGGAATTATGCCCAAAGGAAGATAAAAATGTTCATATCTTTAGATCCAGCAATACCACCACTAGATCTGTTTCCTGAAGAGATCATGAAAAAGGGCAAATATCCCACATGTAAAAATATTCAGAGCAGCTCTTTTAGTAGTGACAATGAATTGGAAATTGAGGCAATGCCCATCAGTTGGGGAATGGCTGGACTAATTGCGGCATATGAATATGAAGGAACACTACTCTTCTATAGGAAATCATGAGGGACAGAATTCCATAACAACCTGGAAAGATATGCATGAATTGATGCTTAATGAAATGAACAGAATCAAAAGAACATTATATACAAAATAACAATATAGGGTGATGATCAAATTTAATGTACAATGTTCATTTCAGCAGTACAATAATCAAAAGGAATTCTAAAAGGCTTATGATAGAAAATACCATCCATATCCATAGAAGGAATTGTGGGGTTTATATGAAGACCAAAGTTTACTATCTTTAAATTTTTAAAAATTATGTCTCACAGGCCCTGGAATCAGGAGGACCTGAGTTCAAATGTGACCTCAGACACTTAATAATTACCTAGCTGTGTGACTTTGGGCAAGTCATTCAACCCCATTGCCTTAATAAATGTAAAAAATATATATCACTTTTTTCTCTCTCTAATTTTGTTCTTCCATTTGGATTTGATTGTTCTTTCACAACATGATCAATGTGGATCTATAATATCTAGCATGGTTATAAATATAAAGCTTATATCTCATTAGATTGCTTTCTGTCAGGGAGAGGAGGAGGGAAGGAAGGAGGGAGAAAAAATATAAAACTAAAGCTTTGTAAAAATGATTGGCAAAAGCTACTCTTGCCTGTACTGGTAAAAAAAAAAACAAATACATACAATATCAAATTTAAAATACAAATAATACCTCTTTTGATCTTCTTAACAATAGGTAGGTACCATTTTGCCATTGAGGAAATTGAGCTATAGAGATTAAGCGATTGTCCATAGTTATAGAGCAAGTAGGTGACTTAATCTAGATTTGAACTCAGGTCTTTCTGACTCCTAAACTTCATATCCTATGTTAAGTTCAAGAGAGTCTTTCCAATATGGTATACAGTGTTACTCCAAATTCTTATTATGGGATATAGATAAACCTGACTTTTCATGGGTCTCACTAGTAGAACCTCATTTCTGACAGACTTCACTATAATTAAAATGCTTTCCAGTATGGTTTTTAATGTGTATGGAAAACTTAGCTACATGACAATTAATTCTTTGACTAGGAAGTCCCATGAATCAAAGAAAAATTCAAAAAGCTCCACCTCAATCTCTGGACTTTGCCAAAATGCTCTAATTCCTTCTCCCTTCCTTCTCCTTTCTCCTCTGGAATCTCTTTTCATTTGGTGAGTTTTTCCTATCTGCATCTCCTTCTGATTTTCCAGACTTTCCCATCATAATCTAGTAGTCAACTCACAGTGGAACTCCTCACCATGAAACATCCACTGGGTCCTATGACTTTTCCATTTCAAAACATCATTCTTCCAGGCAGGTTTTCATTGATCAGATGTACTCCCAAGCCATCTGTTTGGGAGGAGAGTCCCCAATCTGGTTCATTTTCTTTTTGACCATGCTTCTGATTCTAAACACTAGGCCTCCACAGATATTTTCTTGCTGCCTCCTTTTTCTGTCTTTCTCCAAGAAAATGTAAGCTCCTTGGGGGCTTTCTGTTTTTATTTCTATCCCTAGCACTTAAGAAGTGACTAGTACTTCTTAATTACTTAACAAATGGATATTTTCTTGCCTTATGTCAATCTCAAATGTCTCATTTTTTCTATATTTGATAGTTTATTTTATTTTCAAATTGCATGCTATAAAAGTTTTTCAACATTTATCCACTTGCATAATTAAGTTACGCATTTGTCTTCCACCCTCCATTCACTCAGTGGCAAATAATCTGGTAAAGTTTGCAACGAGTATATTTGGTTTAATATGTTTACATATTGATCACTTTGTGTGTAAGGAATTAGGGTTAAGGGAAAAGAAAGAAAACCATAAGATTGGAAGGAAAAACAAAAGAAATTTTAAAAAAGTGAATATAGTATTCATTCAGATTCTATGGTTAGTTTTGTTTTGTTGTTTTTATCCCTCTGGATGTGAATGATATTATCCAAAACAGATCTCCCAGGGTTGTTCTAGATCTTTAAACTGCTGAGAAGAGCTGCATCCATCATAGTTGTTATATACCTCATTTTGCTTCCACTGTGAAAGTGGCAGTTCAGGGGAGAAATGGGCAGAAGACCCAAAGATTTCATGAGAATTTAGACTAAGCTACAAACATTAGATTGTTCTGAAATATAAAAACTCTGAGCAATGATCAGAATAGATATACTTCTGGAAAATCCGAATTAAATTAACCTTAATACTTTCAAAAAATAAATAGCAGATGCGAGACATAAGGTCTATCTAAATGATAAGCTGGTTGACAAATACTAAGGATGGAGGGAGCTGATGTTAAGAGGATGTTACAACCTATCCCATTTTAATAAAATATAATAATTCATTGTAGTTTACATAGAAATTCTTGAGTATTAATGAAAAATAATCAAAAATTCTAATGTCATGAAATCATAATATTTTATAGTTGAAGCCAGTGAAGCTCAAAAAATAACCACTTATGAAATTTCTACAACCTAATAAGCATTGTATTCAGTGTGGGGTTACAATGACAAAGTGAAACAGTTTATGCCTTCAAAGAGCTTATAGTCTATTGGAGTAGATAATGTGTATACATAGAAATATGTTCAAAATATATGCAAATCCAAGGTAATTGGATGAGGAAGCTAGCAGCCAGATTAAATAAAAATGGTTACCATGTAGTAGTTGCTTTCTGATTTGAGCTTTGAAAGACTTGCAGATTTTATGAATTATGAAAAAGAGATACACTCTAGACATAGGGGACAGACTACACAGAAGCACAGAGTACCCTGGGAGATCAAATGTCATTATATGAGGAACAGCAGGAAGGCCAGTGGTGTGGCTCAAGCATGTGTGAAGGAAAGTCATTTGGAGCCAGGTGGTGAAGTGCATCAGATGACAAGCAGAAGCATGTATATATGACCCTAGTGATACAAGGAAGACTGCAGTTTATTGTATAGAAGAAAAACTTAATGTCATAATTTACATTAGAAATAGCATTTTGGAAAGATTTGAACTGAGGGGGAGAGTAAGGCTCTTCCCTAAACTACTTCAAATACCTTTAAATAATGATGCTAACCAAATTCTAGAGTGGCAGCACCCACAAAAAAAAACTGAGTGAAGCAATTTTCTAGTCCAAGAAAATTGGGAAGATCCATGGGAACGGTCTGTTACCCCTTGGGTTAGAAAGGGCCCACAGTGAAGCCTAAGACTCAATGGAGTGAATCAGCTCTGGCCATCCAGGAACAGACTGTGGGACCCCAGGGTCCAAGGCAGCTGGGGCAGTTTCCAGACATTTCCACCCAGAGATTGCCAAGGAAAATTGGAAAGGTCAGTAGAAAAACTATGCCATACCTATACCAGGGCAGCATAGTCCAACTTAGGGCTCAGCACAAACCTGGTCCCAATGGACAAACAACAGGTCTTGGAAGCCCCTGGACAGTTGCTTCCAAAATGCTCCCACCACAGATGGTAAGAGGGTCAGGGGAGATTACAGAGCTCTTTTTGGTCTCCTTGAGGCAGGACTCTGTTGCGTCTCCTGTACTTGGATTCAGGTTGCAGTCTGGGGCTCCAGTCCCAGGACAAGGAAGAGAAGCACACAACAGAGTTCACCACCTGCAGCAGAGCAGGGACCCTCCTCATGGTTCCAGTGTAAAGGGGAGAGCTTGTGGTCATCCACAGGCCAGAACACAGGCAGGAGAGCAGTCAGAGACTCTCGTTAAAAAGGAATTGAAAACTCTCAGGTCCCTGGAGCTGAAAGCAGCTGCAAAAATTCTCAAAAACTTGGAACAATGTGTCCTCCACCCTGGAAATAGAACTTCACCTTAATTAAAATTGTCATAGACTGGGAAAATGAGCAAACAGCAGGAAAAAAGAAAAAACAACCATAGACATTTACTTTGGTCCTATGAGGGACCAAAATACTCACTCAGAACACAACAAATTCAAAGCTCCCACATCCAAACCCTCAAAAAAAAATCTGAATTGATCTCACACTTTAGAAGAGCTCAAAAATAGATTTTGAAAATCAAGTAAGGGAGGTAGAGGCAATCATTACTGAATAAAGAAATGCAAATTAAAACAATTTTGAGATACCACCTCACATCTAGCACATTGGATAAGATGACATGAAGGAAAAACAAAAAATGTTGGAGAGGTTGTGGGAGTACTGAGATATTAATGCATAGTTGGTGGAGTTGTGCTCTAATCCAGCCAATTCTGCAGACCAATATGGAACTATGCCCAAGGAACAATAAAACTGATCATACCCTTTGACTCACCAATCCAATTCTAAGACTATATCCAGAAGAAATTGTAAAAAATGGGAAAAGTCCCACATGTTCCAAAATATTCATAGCAGTTTTTTTTTTGTAATGACAAAGAATTAGCAATTGAGGGAATGTCTATCAATTGGGGAATGGCTGAACAACTTAACGTAAAAAATGCTATGGAGTGCTATTGTTTTATAAGAATTCATTAATGGTCGAACTCTAGAGAAGCAAGAAAAGAATTATAGAAACTGATGCTGAATGAAGGCAATAGAACCAAGAGAACATTGTACACATTAACAACATTGCTAATTGATTACCCTTGATGGATACAACTCCTCTCAAAAGCTCAGAGAACTAGGGCAACCCTGGGAAATCTATTATGGGTAATGCTATCCACATCGCCATGAAGAAAAATAAATAAATGAAATAAAACAAAAATCTACAAAATCTGAATGTTCACTTTTTTAAAATTTCTCTTATATTTGTCTTTTATTTGTTATTTATTTTGTTATTTATTTGTTATTTTATTTGCTATTTATTTTAAAATGTTTTCCTTCCTTTCCCTTACATCTAATTCCTCATACAGAAAATGACTAATATGCAACATGTTAAACACAAATGTACATGTTCAGTGTTTGCTAAATTGTTTGCTGCTGGAAGGAGCAAACGGGATGAAAGGGAGGGTAGAAGGAACTTATGTAACATAAATATGCATGTGGATGAATGTTGAAAAACTCACAAATAAAATATCAATTAGAAAATTTAAAATTATATACAGGAAAACTACCTTGATATTATGGAGGAGAGAGTAAAATAGAAATTGAAAGAATCGATTACCTCCTGAAAGAGGTTTGAAAATGAAAACTTGCAGAAATACTGTAGCCAAATTTTAAAACTCCTAAATCAGGGAGAAAATATTGCAAGCAGCCAGTAAAGGAACAATTTAAATATGAAGTTACCACAAGAATTACACAGGATTTAGCAGAATCCACATCAAGGCCTCATAGGACTTGGAATATGATATTCCAGAAGACAAAAGAGAGCTTGGATTACAACCAAGAATTAACTACTAGCAAAACTGAACATCTTCTGTCAGGGGAAAAGATGAACATTCAATGAAAAAAGGGACTTTCAAACTTTCCTGATGAAACAACCAGAGCTGAACAGAAAATGTGATCTTCAGATATTGAACTCAAATGAAGTATATAAAAAAAGATAAACAGGAGAGGCAAATCATAAGGGTTTTAATGATGTTGAACTGCTTATATTCCTGCATGGGATTAGATAATGATAGCTCATAAGAACTTTCTTATGTATTAAGGCAGTTATATGGAGCATATATAGGCAAAACACAGGTGAGAGTGGAATTCGAAGGTACAACATATTAAAAAGATGAAGTTAATGGGCAAGAAAGGAATGTACTGGGAGAAATGGAAAGGAGAGGTAGAATGGGGTCAATTATTTAACATAAGACGGGTAATAAAAACCTTTTGCAGTATAAAGGAAGCACGGTAAGGTGAGGGATAGTGAGTGAGCCTTACTTTCATTGGAATTGGTTCAGAAAGGGAATGACATAGGCACTCAGTTAGGTGTAGAAATCTATCTTACCCTAGAGGAAGGTAGGAAAGGAAAAGGATGGGGTAAAGGGGATGGAGGAAAGGGATGTAGATGATAGAAAGGAGGGAAGATTGTAGGAGGGGATAATCAGATGTAAAACAGATTTAAGGAGGGATAGAGTAAAAGGAGAGAAAGAAAGGAATATATAGGAGTTACGGGATTAGAATGAAGGGAAATACTGTTAGCATTGGTAAATGGTAAAAGAAAATATTGAAATGAGTTTCTCAGATAAAGATCTCATTTCTGAAACATAGAGATTTATAAAAAAGATAAGTCATTCCTTAATTGTTAAATGATCAACAGAAATAAACAGTTTTCAGATGAGTTATCAATAAATCTATTTAAATATTTTAAATGACCTAATTAATTATTGATAGAAGAAATGCAAGTTGAAACAGTTATGAGGTGCTACCTTATACATATTTGTTTGCTTAATAGAACAGAAGGAGAAAATAACAGATGTTGAAATGGATGTTGGGACATTGAGACATTGATTCATTATTGGAGTAGTTGTGAAATGATTAAAAATTCTGTAGACCAATTTGGAACTATAACCAAAGGGCACTCTTTGGTCTAGTGGTACCAATGCTAAGTCCAGAAGAGATAAAATAAAGGAAGAAAAGAACCTAAATGTATAGGCATACTACAGCAGCTATTTCCTGGTGGCAGGGAGCTAGAGATTGAGGTGATGCTTAGCAGATTGAGAAAGGAAGAATAAACTGTGGTATGAGATCGAGATGAAATGCTGGTTTGTTATGAGAAATGATGAACAGGATGATCTCAGTAAAATAACTTATATGAGCAGAGTCAATGATAAATGTACCTTATACAAAGTAACAGCTATATTTCAGTATGATCAGCTGTGAATGACCTGGTTTTTCTTCAGTAATGTTTTAATGCAAGAGAACTTTGAAGTACTTGTGATAAAGAATATTATTAATCTTAAAGACAGAGCTGATGGTGTCTGCATACAGACTGAAGCAAACTTTTTTCCACTTTATTACTCTTGCATTTTCTTTTTTGGGGGGGGATTATGTTTATTTTTACAACAAGACTATTATAGTAATGTTTTTCATGAATATACATTTTTATCTATGCCAAGTAATTTGCTTTCTCTATGAGGGAGAGTGGGTGGCAGGAAGGGATAGAATTTGTAAATCAAGGTTTTGGAGGTGAATGTTCAAACTTGTCTTTGTATGTAACCAGGGAAAATAAAATGAAATAAAAGGTAAAAAAAATAGTACTATGGCACCTCCCTGGCCTCTTTTGAATCCCAACTAAAATCTTGTTTTCTACCAGAACCTTTCCCCAATCCCTCTTAATTACAGTACTTTCCCCTTTTAATTATTTCTCATTGATCATTTATATAGCTTGCTTTTTGTGTGTATACATATATACATATGTAAAGATATATGTATGTATGTATGTATGTATATATATATATATGTTTTGTTATGCTTGAGGACAGGTACTGTCTTTTGCTTCATTTTGTTTTCTCAGAGTCTATCATATTTCTTGACACATGATAGGCATTAAATAAATGGTTATTAATTAATTATCAGTTTTATGAAATATTGATTGGACAGTGGAGATACTTTAAACAGGGAAACCAATTAGGAGATTTGAAAGAGACTCTGTGAAATGATATGACTTATCCAAGGTCACAAAACTAGTTTGGGAGACAGAGTGGTTCAGTGGAAAGAGCACTAGAGAGTGAGGACGATGATGATGATGATGAAGATGATGATGATGATGGTGATGATGATGATGATGAAGTACTCTTACTAATAGCAGTAACAGTAATACTTGAAGAAGGAGGAGGAGGAGGAAAAGGAGGAGGAGAAGGAGAAGGAGGAGAAGGGGAAGAAGGAGAAGAAGAGGAAGTAGAAGGAGAAGGAGAAGGAGGAGAAGCAATGTAAAAGAAAACAAAGTTTTACCTCATTTCTATCACATGGGCAAAGATGCTTAAAAGCAATTATAAGTAAGCATGTGTCTATGGAGCATGCTCTGAATATATCAAAATACCCTTGGATAAGTTCTACCATTGGCCTCTTCCTTAAGAAAATTGTAAACTTAATAGGGCTTTGCAAAATACAGAGGACTCTGATTATGTTATAAACATTGTCTGATGAAAAGGTATCTGTTTTTTGGTGTAAAGTTCAGTAGTTCTGATGATGCAAAAGCCAGTATCTTGGATGTTTAAAACACATAAAAGCACAAAGTCTAATCAGGAAGGATAGATAGCCCAATATGTGATTCTGTTGCTCAAATTCTCCTTTGTGTTTCATTATCTTTTTTGTTCATGTATAATTCTCTTTGTGAATGGTAAATTGAAAAATATCACTTAAAATCCAAATAAAGATTGCATCCCCCTCACTACTGGAAATAGTATCTGAGATTGGCTTACTGTAGTTTAAAACTGAGATGAAAAAGTCACAGCTATGGCCAACCATCTGTACTTAACCAAAAGTTATTGTGATATGTTGGGAAAGTCAGGAAACTTTGAAAGTCATCTGAAGACAGCCTCAGTCACTTATTAGGCATATGTCTTTAGGGAAATCAAAAATTCTTAAAACTTGTTTGCTCAACTATAAAATAATAGAGTCAGAATAGATCGGGGAATTTTAATCTTGGATTTGCGTATTTTGATAATTATATTTCTCTTTATTTTGTTTTATTTCTAAATTTTCCCCATCTACATGCAAAAGCAAGTTTCAACATTTACTTCCATAATCTTTGAGTTCCAAATTCTCTTCCTCCCTCCACATTTCCCCAATTGAGAAAGCAAGTTTCATGGTATAGGTTAAAAATATATAGCTATGAAAAATATTACTACAATAGTTATGTTATAAAAGTAAACACACTCCCCAACATAGAAAGAGGAACCTCAAGAAAAATAAAATGAAGAAAGCATGCTTAGTCTTCTTCTTCTTCTTCTTCTTCTTCTTCTTCTTCTCCTCCTCCTCCTCCTCCTCCTCCTTTGTCTTTTCTCTTCCTCTTCTTTTCTTTTTCTGTTCTTCTTTCTTCTTCTTCTTCTTCTTCTTCTTCTTCTACTACTACTACTACTACTACTACTACTACTGCTAATAATAATAATACTGCTGCTACTACTTTTGCTACTACTGCTACTACTGCTTCTACTACTACTAATACTACTACTACTACTACTACTACTACTACTACTACTACTTCTTCTTCACCATCTACTCTGTCTTTGGAATGGATAGCATCCTTTTTGATCAGTCCATCAAAGAAATTGCTTCAATATTTTTCCCATTTGCTATTGCTAGCTATTCCCTCCTATTCCCTTCTATTCCTAATCCCCCACCATCATTTATCCTATTGTCTCTCTCTTTTTATCCTGTCTCTCCTCAAAAGCATATCTGATTATTCTCTACCATGATCTCTCTTATCTATCACACCCCTCCTACCCTCCCTGTCCCCTTTCTTCCATTTCTTTCTTCTCCTCTTTTCCTCTAAATAAGAAAGATTTCTTTAACAAATAGAATGTGAATGTTATTCCCTTTCCAAGTGACTTCCAATGAGAGTAAGGCTTACTCACTCCCCCTCATCTTCCCATTTTTGCACTCTATTTCAAAAGCTTTTTTCTTGCCTCTTTTATGTTCTTTAACTTACCCCATTGTACCTCTTCTTTCCCTTTCTCTCAGTACATTCCTTTTCCCACAATTAAATCCATCTTTATATCTTATACCTTCAACTCCCTCCTGTGCCTTGTCTATATATGCTTCTTCTAACTGCTCTAGCAAGTAGTACATATGAGTTTTCAGAACATGATCTTCTGCAGGAATTCAAACAGTTTCACATCTTTAAGTCTCTCATAATCTTCCCTTCCTGTCCATGCTCTCTATGCTTATCCTGAGTTGTATATTTAAAGATCATATTTTCTCTTCAGCTCTGGTCCTTCCATCAGAAAAGTATGAAAGTTCCCTGTTCCATTAAATGTTCATCTTTTCTTCTGAAAGAGCATGTTCAGTTTTGTTAGATAATTCATTCTTGGTTGCAATTCAAGTTTTTTGTCTTCCAAGTAGATGTAGAAAGCTGCTAAATATTTAGTTATCCTAACTGTAGCTCCACAATATTTGAATTGATTCTTTCTATCTGAATGCAATGTTTTCTACTTCACTTGGGATTTCTGAAATTTGACTATAATATTCCTGGCAGTTTTCATTTTGGGATCTCTTTCAGGAGGTGATTGGTAGATTGTTTTAATTTCTATTTTACCCTCTGCTTCTAGGATATTAGGACAGTTTTCCTGGAAAATTAATTTAAATATTTTGGCTAGGTTGGTTTTTTTTTTTTGGTCATGAATTAAGATAATCCAGTAATTTTTAAATTACTTCTCTTTGATCTATTTTCCAGTTCAGTTATTTTTCCAATGAGATATATCACATTTTCTTCTGATTTTTATTGTTTCTTGATTTCTCACAAAATCTTCAGCTTCCCTCAGCTCCATTCTCCATTTGAAGGAAACATTTTCTTCAGAGAGCATTTGCATGTTCTTTACCCTCTGGCCAATTCTGCTTTATAAGGCTTTTTTTCCTCCTCATTGGTCCTTTGGACTGCTTTCTCCATTTGACTAAAGCTGGTTTTTAAAAAATTATTGTCTTCAAATTTTTTCTATCTCCTTCACCAAGTTGCTAACTTGGTTTCCATGATTTTCCCACTCTTATTTCACTCTCATTTTCTTCCAAATTTTTCCTCTACCTCTCTTAATTGATTTTCAAAATGTTTTTAAGTTTTCCCATAGTCATAGTTTTGCCATAACAATTATATTTTCCCTTGACTGCTTTGGATGTAGGAATTTTTACTTTTTTATGTTTTGAGTGTGTATTTTGATCCTTCATAGGACCAAAGTAATGGTCTATGGTTGTTTTTTTTTTCTTTCTCCTATTGTTTGCTCATTTCCCCAGCCTATTACTTGATTTTAACTCTCGGTTAAGGTTCTCTGCTACCAGGGTGTGAAACACACTGTCCCAAGCTTTTGAGGGTTTTGACAGATATTTTCAGAGATAACCCCCCAAAAGTCTTCAAGTTGTCATTTCCTCAAAGGTCTATGATTTCTCTCCTGGCCTATGCTCTGATATGCGGATAACCAAAAATACTCCCCTCTGCCCTAGAGTCATGAGGAAGACATCTACTCTGGTGTGGGAAGTAAGTTCTGTTGTGTTTCTGTTCCTCTTCCCCAGACTGTGACCTGGATCTGAGTATGGAAGAAGCAACAGAGTCCTGCTCCAGGGAGAGTAAAGAGACCTCTGCATTCTCTCCTGACTCCCTTATCTTCTGTGGGTTAAACTCTTTGGTATATCCCTGCCAGGTGGCTCCCCAGACCTATTTCTGGTCCTTTGGGGTTGGGTTTGTGCTGATATTTGCAATGGAATTGGCTGCCTCTCATCCTAATGTGACAGGATTTTCCAACTGATCTTGCAAGTTGTCTTTGGCAAGCCCTGAGCTGAGAGATCTGGAAACTGCCCCCACCATAATCTATTCCTGGATGATTGGAACCAGTTCATTCTGGTGCAGCCCAGGCTACACTCTGGGAGCCTTCTAACCCCATTGTAATAGACCCTTCCTGTAGAACTTTCAAGTTCTCTTGGGATGGAAAATTGTTAGAACCATTATTTAAAGGTATTGGAGTGGTTTGGGGAAGGGATTTTGCAGTTCCTGTCTTTAGTCTTCCATCTTATACCTTCCCTGATAATTCTATTTTGATATAATTATTTTTTGGTAGTCTTAGGTATTTTATTTTATATATTTTAAAATATGGGTTCATAGAATTTATCAGACTTATCAAGAGGGTCTGTAAAACCAAAAGTAAAGAAATGAACTTCAGGGACAAACAATCTCTTGATTCAGAATCCTCTGGCCTATTGTGTAAAATTTTGCATCGAAGATCAGTCCAGTTTTGTTCCCCATGTTTCTTATAACTTGATCATTTTATATTCTTCAAGGTTCTGTATTTTTAAGGCCCTTTATATTCTCTAATTCTATGACTTGACACTTTACTTTTTGCTGAAGATTATTTTCAAGTTTTCAAAATTCTCTCATCGTTAGCAGACTGCCTGGCATGTAGTAAATTCATAATAAATGTTTGTCCTCTTTCTGCCTAGATCAGATGAAAGTCAAAAAGTTCAATTTTTAAATGCTCTCACTCATAGAATGCTTTAGCTACAAAGTGTTCTGATTAATCAACTCATTTAAAAATCATAGAAGGCCTTTTAGGAAGAGGGTTCTAATACTCATTTTACACAGGTGGGAGCAGAGGTTCAGAGCTGTGAAACTGAGCCAGATGATATAATTTTTAAATGATGAAGCTGATATTTGAGTTCAGGTTTGCTGAATCAACTCTCCAAGTATTTCCTCCATATCTATCTGCCCTGGTAAAGGTGCAGGGGTATTCTTTTGTTCATTTTATGGAAAAAGAAACATGAAGCCCATTAAAGTAAAATTATTTACACACAGTCACACAGCTATTTAGTTAGTCACATTCTGGGATCAAAACCAGGTGTCCTGCCCCCATGGCAGCTAGGTGGGGCTATGAATAGAGCAAATATGAATTCACATATAGCCTCAAACACTTGTGAACTGAACAAATCTCTTAACTTCTGCCTACTTCAGTTTCTTAGTTCAAAAATGACAGTAACAATAATAGCACCTACCCCCCAAGATTACTGTGAGGATCAAATGAGACATCTTTAAAGAATTTAGCACAGTTTTTGACCAATAAAAGGTACCTAATAAATATCTATTTTCTCCCTTGCTTCTTTTTTCCCCATTTTTACCTGAATGTAATGTTTCTTTCTATTATTGCTGAGGACCTTATATTAGGTAGATTTGTGGTATTACATAAATTTTCCTTTCTATCACTCTTTTTTTTAATTCCTAAAGACTCCTCTTTTCTTATTAATGGGTCTCAGAATCAGGTAGTTTCCATGAAACAACATAAAAATAAAGACCCACATATGGCTCCAAGAAAGATTAATTCTTCTATACTTATGCAAAATTAAGATAGTTTAAAATTATCTTTCCAATATACTCCATTGTGATTTCCTGTTGATATGTTTAATTTAAACTGTGTATTAATGCATTAATAAGGGCAGATATATATATATATATATATATATATATTTGTTATTGCATCCTAGTAATAATATGAGAGGAATGAGGTTTTCGCCTCTACCTCCAATAGACCTGAAATCGATCCATTATTTCTAACTTTTGAAAAAAAGTCTTCTAGTAAGATTTAATATCACCTAATTAAAAATGTAGCCTTTTCTCCCTTCTCTTCTCTCTTAAATGTATCATTCCTTCCCAAAGATAGGTATAATCTCTACATTTTAGAGACAATGTGATATAGTTATAATAATGGTACTATATATGAAGATAAGGAACATGGATTCAACTCCTGCAACTACTTCTTGCTATTTCTATGACAATGACAAATCCCTTGCCTTAAAGACTTTACTTTGCTCACCTGTAAAATGGCTGGAGTTGAAATATATTATATCTTAGTCCTTTTTAGACACAAATCCAATGACCCTACAGTTTCATACTACAATCATATGACTATGCTGGTTAAAATCTCTCAATACCTTCTTGATGATGAGAACACAAAGAGGAGTCAAAAGAGTTACAAGGGCATAGCACAACTTGGGAATGATTCTGAACTTAAATGAGATTTTTGTTCTGGGCAATATCAGACATAAGTTCCCATCAGGGCCCAGGAAGTCAAGGTGGATTCCAAGTGTTCCCAGTGAGAGTAATTTGAGGAAGACTGCAGTAGAGCCAGACACTTCTGTAAATGGCAAAGGATATATACTCAACCAGATTTAAAATCTCAGCCTTTTAGTTTCCTTCCTAACACATGGAACATAGACATCTTATTCCATTTATAGTTAAAAACTATAGAAGAGAACACTGTTACATTTATTCCAGATGTGATCTAAACAGATTAAGACAGACTTTTTTGCTTCCTTGTTTTATTATTGATTCATAATAAGAAAAAAATCAACTAACAAATATTAAGTGTTTATTGATGATGAGGCTATATGTTAACATTATGTTGATGTTAAGGAGAGAAGAATAAATAAATAGTTCCTAGTATCAAGGATTTTACATTTTTAATAAGGGGTTAATTCAAATTGGGAATTGATAGGAGCAATTGAAGAATCCATAAAATAAAGTCTTTTAGGAATATTTGAGGAAAGAGAGAACTCTTTCCATTAAGGAAAGGTTTTCTGGAGGAAATATCATCTGAGGGAAACCTTGAAAGAGGATGAGTACTCATAAAGACAGAAGTGATGAGATACATAGAACAAATTATGCAAAGGCATATGAATAAAAATTAAATGTGGAGTTTAAGGATAGTTAATATTTTAGTTGAACAGCTCTATACAGTGTATATAAAAAATGATGTTGAAGTAAGATGAAAAAGATAAGTCATAACAGAATAAGGAGAATCTCAAATGACATTCTGAGATTGTTTTCTTAGGGTCAACAGGGAATCATTGAAGGTTTTTTGAGCAAGGGGGTGAATTGGTCAGAATTTTCAAATCTTGTTTTGTCAAAGAGAGAAGGAAAAATATTTGCCCTAAAGGGATTCCCATAGACTTTGGAGACTTCCATATGCTTAGGTTTCCATATTTTATTATGCTGATTATATCAACCTCTGGAAAATTGTAGAGTTTCCTATGAGACAACCATAAGGGTTGAAGAGAGCCTTATATTCAACACAGGGAAATAAACAAAAAGCAGTAGTGACAAAATTGTACTCCTTTTTGCCAGGATGTTATTTATAGTTAGAAAGACAACCCATAGAACTGATCTATCATTGCACATTTCTTGTTCAGACATTGTGAATGGTTGATGAACTGGGATCAGAAGTAGAGGAGAAAATGAACAAGCTAGATTAACATCTGGGAATTGCTCAGTGCTTTTCATATCTTCAAAGCTTCTTCCTAAACCAAAGACTCATCTTTGCAAGAACAATATTCTTCTTGTGATTTTCTATGTCTAAAAGTGTGAGTGTGCTTGCACACATTCAGTTGATGTATACCAAGTCATAGATATGGTTAGACGACACTGAAGGGAGAATGTAAATGAGTACGATTACCTATTTTTGGAAGCAGTGAAGGAAAATGCATAAACTAACCACAGTCAGGCCAATGAGAATGTCAAGAGAAGTGATTTCACCATGAACTAAGATGGATAGTTAGTGGAGAGAAGAGACTAGATGTGGAAGATTCTAGAGAGGTAGAATGAAAAACAGCAATAACTTGGCAACTAATTGGAGGTGGGAGTTGAGGGAAAGAAATGAGTTGAAGATTTGGTGACTCCAAAATGTGAGCCTGGTAGTATCATCACCAAAATTAGAATGAGGCAAAGTGGAAGAGAACAAGTTTATGTATGCTGAGAATTAGTGGGTCTTTACCCATGATGAAGAAATCCAATTGCAATTTGGGAAAATATTAGAGTTTTAGGTGCATATTTTGTAATCATTTGTTTAAAAGAGAAATTAGGATTACAAATTTAGGGTGGCTGGAAGGGAATTCAAAAGCCATTTGGCTCATCCCTTAATAAAAATACCCAAAGTCATTGTATTAAGAAGTGGCAGGGCTAGGACTCAGAAATGGGTCTCTTGACTTCCAATTGATAGAAGAGTAGACCAAAGTCAAGTCTAAGTATATTACATGAATTGTAGCAGGGCCTCTGATGCAGACAGAATTTCAAGTCACATGAAAACAAGGGTATATCACTACAGAATATGCCCTGCCAAATAAGCAGCCAGACCACAAATGTTTCTTTGTTTCTTACATAACAGAAGGCTTTGCAATGGTGACGTTGTTGCTGGCATGCACAGAAGCATATAAAAAGCACCCAGAGAGGGCACCCGTGCCTCTTTGGACCTGATGTACTCTCCATTCTGTGTGGGTTGCACCTGACATCATTCCATTGTTGTCTCCATGGAGAAAACAGGGGGGATCATGGGAAGGACCAGATGCTCAATTGGGATGATCAGCATATATCTTTGCCCTGTATTTGACAATTATATACTTATTCTTATGTTTTCTTGTATACTTCTTGCTTATGTCAGGTCAGTCATTTGCAACACTCAGATACCTGAGTTTAGGATGGCTGCCAATAGCCTTCTAAGACAGATGGTTTTCCAAATCCACTTCACAGACCATGCATTCTCAGTTTTTAATAACCTTTCTGGCTCCAAATTGTTCCAATTCCTACAACTAGGTACATCTAAAATCATAGAATAAAAATATTTGAGCTAGTAAGGTGGTGAGATGATCAATTCGAGATTAAAAAGTTGAAGTTAGAAAGGGCCTTAAAATAAAATATTTAGGTTGGAAATGATCATAGTAGTAGAATAAGAATGTTAAAGTCTAAAAATAACCTAGAAATATTTGAGCCAAAAAATATCCTATTCCTCCAGTCTTCTGATGAGAGCTCTTTCCCCTTTCTCGTTTTGACCTAAATTGGAGAACTTACAATTTACTTCATAACATAATCATAGCTAATAAGAATCATAGCAAAAAGTAGAATTCATATAGTGTTTTAAGGTTTTATAAACCATCTTACAAATAATATTTTATTTTATTTTATCATTATAAAAATCATTAGAGGTAGGTGCTATTATTGTTCCGATTTAACAAATGATGAAACTGAGGCTTGGTTTGCACAAGGCCCAGTATTACACAAACAGTCTGAGACTAAATTTTAACTCAGATCTTCTTGATTCCAGGTCCAGGTCTCTAGCTTGTGCCAATGTGGAAACCAAAATAAAGTGGAAAGAGCAATGAAAAGTTCTCAGTTTATGTATTGTCTGATACTCCTTAACTGTTTGCTTGTTTGAGTTCTGATTCTCATTTCTTCCTTCTATAAAATTAGTGGAGCAGGATGAGAAGGAACCTTAGTTCCTTGTTAGGCCTAATTGGCATCATGCTCTAATGAACTCAGACCAATAGATCTGCTAAATAATGCTGGTAGAGAAAACCAGAATGTTAGAGTTGTCAAGGCTTGGTTGTTATTGTTTTACTGCTCATTCTAAAAATATTTGAGTGTGTCCCTAAAACCCCAAATCATAGAAATCTCATAGTCCTGGGATATGACAGCTTGTAAAATGTTTAAAACTTCTGGGATTGCCAGCTTTAGTATAGAAACCCATTTCCATGTAAATTAATCCATTTATTTAGCCAAGAAAGGTAACTGAGCCCAGAAGAGTAAAAAGACAAAGAAAGAATGGTCAGACCAAGTCAAACCTCAGAGGAAATAGGGATCTTAGGCTACTTCTTTCCATCATCTCGGATTTAGAACACCAAAGTTTTGGGCCAGGGCTGATAATGAGCCACATACAGACCTTTTTTGCTCTCTATTCCCTATTCTACAAGAAGGCCACAACATAATGAAGAAAAGACAAATCCAAGATCTTTAAAAATCATGCCTAGAAACTGATGGGAATGATTATTGAAAAGAACATAGGCCTGGAATAGAAGAACTAGGAATTTGTTTTGTATTCTCTTCAAGATCTCCTTCCTTTATGGTTGACCTTAACCTAGTCTAATAATTATGGATTAAACATATTGTTTTTCTCAGTCTATACTAGGTCTGCTTTCTTTGTTTTATTTCATTTTGTCAATACAACAAGATTTACAGATAGGGGCTACCATTGTTCCCATTTTACAGATGAGAAAACTGAGGACGAAAGGGGTTCAAGTGACTTGTCTAGGGTTACAGAATTCACATCTGAGGTTAGATTGGAACTCAAATCTATTTTTTTAGGTTTTTGCAAGGCAAATGGGGTTAAGTGGCTTGCCCAAGGCCACACAGCTAGGTAATTATTAAGTGTCTGAGGTCAGATTTGAACTCAGGTACTGCTGACTCCAGGGCCGGTGCTCTATCCACTGCGCCACCTAGCCGCCCCTCAAATCTTTTTCATTCTAGATCAGCTCTCTATGGATTTGTTCTTCTTTCTCGAATAATAAGAGACAGTCTAGTTTAACATCATGTTTTGTATTCAAACATTCTAAGTTCTAAAGCTACTTCTAGCATTGACATCCCATGACTGACTCCATGTGTCTCATTAATTCAATGAGGCTCATTGTGAACAGAATGCGAGTCAGAAAAACAAAACGAAAACAAAAGCAACAAAACTTTCCTATTAGTAAGGTTTTTTTTTTCCCCATTCAGAATCAGATATTTAAAAGACAACATATTAAGTACAGTTCTATACAAGAAAGTTAAGTTGAGCTGTAACACCTTGGTTCCACCCCTCTGAGGAGCCCATGTAAATTCCCATGATCTCCATCCCATCTTCCTTTCTCAATTTTCCAATATGGGAGGTCTGTATGACAAGTTATGTAGTAGCCTCAATATTGAAAATGGGCTCTGCCAAAAATCCTTCTCCTCTCTGAGTGTATTTGCATTCCAATAAGGCTCACCCACATTTCCCAAGTAGAATACTAATAAGTAGAGCCTTTATACTTTCTTTGAATATTTTAAAGCTTTGCCAAAGTGTTTGAAAATTCATTCGGCTTTTATTCGACTTTGCTTTTATTGTATAAAAATAAGGAGTCCCTGGTGGACGTTTGCAATCAACATACTTCTGGAATTGTACCCATGGAGAAGTAAGAGACTTTTTAAAAGGATCCTGTCTAGGTGACTCTCAGAATTTTTCATTGTAGAGTGTGTACACACATACACACACACACACACACACACACACACACACACACTCACACACATGTGAGCTCTTTCACACCTTTCAAATTAAACCAGCCCACTGCATGGAGAGTGCTAAATCTGACCATTTTTGAAAAGCAAGTGTACATGGGGTGAATTACAGAGAAGAAAAAAAACACTAAAAAGAAAGCAATTCAAAAGGGTAGTAGAACAGAAAGTGGTAGTTAATTATGATTTATAAACTTATTAACTTGCTCAGCTTTCTAACGAACCAAGGAACAAATTTAATTTTAAATAACATTAAAGAAGCAAAGTTGCCCAGTGGAAAACATGATCAAGAAAATGTACTTAAAGACTGGGAAATCACAGTTTTAAGAATAGGAAAAAATGTCACCTTTTTAAATTCTGTGCTCATCTATTTAAGATGCATGTAAGTTGAACTAATTCAGAATAATAATGATTCAACATTTCTAATATGATTTTTATTGAATGAGCTGAAGCTGATTCTTCATGGAGTCCTAGAATCATATAGTTAGAAGGAAACTGAATGTTTAATGTGGTCCAACTCCCTTACTCTACAGAGGAGGAAATAGTTGTCAGAAAGGGAAGTGATTGCTCAAGGTTACATAATAATTAATTACAGTAGCCAAATATCCAACCTGGACCTTTGAATTCTATTATTAGATACAAATTCCATAGTATATTATTTCAATGAAAAAATATATTTTGAGACATTCGTTAAATCAAAGATTTAGCACTGGAATAGATCTTGGAAGTGATTGAATCAAAGTGGCTCATTTTATCAGATGAAGAGACTGCAGTTCAGAGAGTGTCAAACATCACAGAGCTAGCATATAGCTGAAGTGGAATTTGAAAGTAGGATTTGCTGACTCTGAGGCCTGTATACTTCACCCACCACTCTTGTCTTCCCATCATTCTGGCTGCCATTTTTAGTATTCACCCCAGTCTCTATACCATTTCTTGTTATTCTTAGAATGAAATGCATCAAACTGCAATTAGAACTCCAAAGTATTGTCAAATATGACCTTTTCTTTCCTGGACATGATGCCCTTCTCAGCACAATTTTCTTGGTTTCCTCAATCAGAATGAGCAATGCTAATTTATATGAAACTTGCAATTTGTGGAACAAATATAACTTAAAAATAATATTAGATTTTATTTTTAATCCATCAACAACTTTTCAGTAAAAAAAGAAGCCTACAGAAAAAGTAGAGTTTTTCAATGAGAAAAGTATAGTACTTGCAGTCACAGAAAATGTGGCTTCAAATCTTGGTTTTGTCACTATTTTTACAGTGACACATTGGGATTGTCATTTAAATTATCTTGGTCTCAATTTCTTCATATAAAAATATAAGGTAGGTAGGGGCAGTTAGGTGGCGTAGTGGAGTCAGGAGTACCTGGGTTCAAATCTGGCCTCAGACACTTAATAATTACCTAGCTGTGTGGCCTTGGGCAAGCCACTTAACCCCTTTTGCCTTGCAAAAACCTAAAAAAAAATATAAGGTAGGATGTAGAACCAAGATGACAGAGTGAAGACAGTGACTCACCTGAGCTCTCCTCCAAACCCGTTCAAATGCCTTTAAATAATAGCACTAAATAAATTCTAGAGTGGTAGCACCCACAAAAAGTTGAAGTGAAACAATTTTTGACTCAAAGCAACTTAAAAAAGTCACCAGGAACAGTTGGTGTACCAGAGTGAAAAAAAAAGCATAGTTTACCACAAGCAACAGTGCAGACCTGACCACAGCATAAGAGTAGCAGGATTTGTGGTGGCTGAATCAGTGGCAGCAGTGGCAATTCTCAGACCTCTCAGTCAACAGACACAACTTAGAAGGTCTGCAGAAAAGTCTGCTCTACCTGAGTGAGGGAGGAACCCAGTACAGAATAGCACCAGCAAACTAGGGGAGACAGCAGCCAGTGGGAGAAGTTGCTGCTCCCAGAGCTCTCAGTTCATAGAAACTAAGGGGGTCAAACAACTGGTCCAGAAAGAAACAGTTCAAGTACCTTGGATTCAGTTCAGCTAGTACACAGTTTAGCAGCTTCCACATTAATGAACCAAAGGGCTTAGGATATGATATTCCAGAAGGCAAAAGAGCTTGGATTACAACAAAAATTTTTCCTGAGTCACAACTCATCTCTGGATATTTTATGGGTACCCAGAAAAACTAAATATGATGCTTCAGGGGAAAAATGAACAGTTAGTGAAAAAGAGGACTTTCAGACATTTTTGATCAGAAGAACTGAATAGAAAATTTATCTTTAATTACAAGTCTCAAGAGAAGCATTAAAAAGTTCAACAGGAAATCGAAATCATAAAAGAGACTTAATAAGGTTAAATTGTTTACATTTTTATATGAAAGGATGATAACTTGTCAATCATAAAAAATCTTTTTCATTACTAGTGCAATTATAAGGGGGTATAGGAGTGAGTTGAATATGAAGGTTGATATCTGAAAAAAGAAAATTAAGTAGTAAAGGAGACATATACTGGGAGAAAGAAAAAAAGAGAGGTAGAATGGGGATAAATTATCTCACATAAAAGAGGCAAGAAAATACTTTTACAGTGAAGGGAAAGAGGGGGTATAATTGCCTCAAGAAGTTGTAAATGGGATACACACTAAATTGGGTTTATAAATCTATCATACCCTAAAGGAAACTTGGGAGGGGAAGGGGATGAGAGAAAAGGGAGCAGTGATAGAAGGGAGGGCAGATTGGGGAAGGGATAGTCAGAAGCAAAACACTTTTAAGGAAAGATAAGGTGAAAGGAGAGAGATAATGGAAGAGTTGGGCAGAGAGTGGATAGGATAACAAAAGTAAAATAAATTTGAATCTTTTCTCTGATAAAGACTTCATTTTTCAAATATAGAGAATTGAGTCAAATTTATGAAAATAGGAGCCATTCTGCAATTGATAAATGATCAAAAGACAACAAAAGACTCAGTAACAACTCTATTGGGTCTATATTCCAAAAGAGTTTTTTTTAAAAGAAGGAAAAAGAAGCATATATGCAAAAATATTTATAGCAGTTCTTTTCTAGTAGCAAAGAATTGGAAATTGAGAAAATGTTTATCAATTTGGGAATTGTTAAACAAATTGTTATATGTGATTATGATTGAAGACTATCGTGCTATAAAAATGATGAACAGGATACTCTCAAAAAAATCTGGAAAGACTTAGATGAACTGATGCAAAGGGAAATGTACAAAGTACCAGTAATATTTTTGGTATTTGTATGAGTAACAGCTTTTCTAATTAATACAATAACCCAAGACAATTCTGAAGGACATATGATGGTACTCAGGGAAAGAACTGACGGTATCTGTATACAAATTGAAAAAATAAATTTAATTTTTTACTTTATTTTTCTTGAGGTATTTTTGGGTCTATGTTTTCTTTTATAACAGGACTAATTGGAAATATGTTTTGGGGGGCAGCTACATTGCACAATGAATAGTACACTGGTCCTAGAGTCAGGAGGACCTGAGTTCAAATCAGGTCTTAGACATTTAATATTTACCTAGCTGTGTGACCTTGGGCAAGTCACTTAACCCCATTGCCTTGCAAAAACTAAAAAATATTTTGGACAATTACACATGTATAAACTAGATCTACTTACTTGTCTTCTGAATGAGGATATAGGGAGGGAAGAAAGGAGAGGATTTAAAACTAATAGTTTTACAAACAAATGTTAAAATTGTTTTTACATGGATCTGGGGGAAAATAAAATGTTAAATTTTTTAACAAATAGTAAGGTTGAACTAGATGGTTTCTAAGGTCCATTACAGCTCTTGGTCTTTCAACCTAACCTAAAATTTTTCTATTAAAAATAATCTAAAGTAAAATTTGTTTTGGAGAAGACATGTAAACCATTTTTCTAACTTAATTTTTTAATCAAAAAGAAAATCTGTTTCAATTTCAGTAATCTGAAATATATATATATATATATATTATATATATATAATATATATATATATATGTTTGTGATCTTCAGTGTATTGAATTTTACTTTTTGACTGTATTTCTCTTTTGACTGTTTCTTTTTATTCTGAATCAGTTCATATAAGCCTTTCTCTCTTTCTCAGAATTCCTGTTTGTCATTCCTTAAGGTGCAATAATATTCAATGATATTCATACCCTATAATTTATTCTGTCATTCCCCAGGCCTGTTTGCATCTTTTTTGTCATTAGCAAAAGTGTTCCTTTGAATATTAATCTATAGGGGATCATTCTTTCTGCTCCTGAGTTCCACGGTCTATAAAACCAGTAGCAAAGTCACAGAATCATGGAAATTTAGTGGTAGATAGGAATTCAATAGCCACTTTTTTTCAAACTAAAGAAAAGGAATTCCCACTATCAATGTAAGCCCTTGGAGATTCATTTTGTAAACCAATAAAACTCACTGCATCCAATACCAGCCTATTAAACTGTAGAATAACTCTAATTTTTATAGATTATTTTCAGACTTCAAAGCTAAATTCACTTTTTTTACAATGTTTCCCCTTTTCATCAAAGAATATTAAGTGTTTAATAATATTTTTACATAATTTAAATTATTTTCTAGAAAAGTTCAACCAATTCACAACTCCATCTAAATGATTATACTTGTCATATGTCATCTAACATTGATTATTCTTAACTTTTAGCATCTTTGCCAATTTAATGGCTATAAGGCCACCTATCAGATCTGTTCATTTGGATTTTTCTTATTACTAATGATTTGAAGTAATTTGGATATATACAATTGTTGATAATGTTCCTTCCTTCGAAAACTTTTCCCCTCATAAACTTTGACTACAACCTCAACACTTTTTCGCAGGAACCCTTCTAACCCTGTCTAACCCTTCAATCTTGGTCCTGTATTTTTGAAATTGATTTTTGAACCTAGGTTTAAAATTTTGTATTTATCCTTTCCTATACCTTGGCTGCCTTGTAAAACACCATCAACATTCAAGATTTTTACTTTGACTGTCTTTCAGGCCCACAGAGAGATGGTTATGACCTTGATACTTACTATTATGCCATAAGTGGTTGACCTTCCGTGATCCAGGACTTTGAATATCAATTATCATAAGCTCCTGTCTTTCCAGCTCTCCTTGTCCTTTACCCATTTAAAAACTATTATTCATACAAATTGCAACAAGTAGCCATACCCCATCCAGTTTTAATTCTGCAGTAACCCTGATCTGCTTAATTCCCTTAACTTTCAATTTTGGTACTTACTTTGGGCTCTGTTCTACCATTGAATCTTTATCCCCTTGTCCTTTTGCTGCCCACTATTTTAAAAATCCTGAAATATTTACACAACATTTTCATACTCAAATGGTGTTAAATGCTTCAGGAGAAAGTCATAAAATTATGCTTACTGGATTCACTAGAATTTTATACCGCCTAATTTCAACTAAGTTCCTAGCACTTCATGATTATCTTTTATTATTCCCTAAAATGAAAACATATGATCACAGATCTAATGCTTTAATGGATCCCAGAGTCTATGACTCCAACCACCTTATTCTACATTTAGGGAAAATGAGACCCAGGGAAGCTAAAAGACTTGCCCAAGTTTAGACAAATAGCATCAAGAAGAGCTGTTTGTTCTAAATCTTTCCTCATTTCAAATACCTTACAGTTTTACTTCCTCCCTCCTATCAGCAGAGAATGTCTTCTTATAGTTACCAAAATAAATAAATAAATGGATAGATAGATAAATGAATGAATGAATGACTAAATAAATAAATAAATAAATGACTGATGCCGCATAGTATAAGGTCCATCTATTCATGACTTTGATATCATATCCTTAACTCTACTTTTTAATCTTTTTTCATTCACCAATTCTTTCACTGGAGGCTAAAAATACCCCTTTCCAATTTCCCTCATTCTTAAAAGCAAAAAACTTCACTTGACCAAGTTATCACCTTAAACAATTGTCTTATATTTCTCCTCCCATTCACACTCAAACTCCTAGGGGGGAAAAAGCCTTCTATAAAGTTCTTGCCTCCATTTTTTCACCTCCCACTCACTTCTCAAACCTTTGCAATCTGTTTTAAATCAGCACTTAGTCTCTGCAGCTTGTTTTGCTTTTACTAATCTGAGCTCAGCTTTCTCCCTTCACTCCCCTTCTTTCCCAGCACCCAATTCAACCCTTTAGTTCTCTTTAGGTCTATCTCTGTCTTTTTGTCTCTATTCCTTTTTTTCTGTATCTCCACTGCCCTGTCATTTTAGTCTTTGCTACTGAATTTGTCTTTGTCACTGTCTCTCTATAACACTGATCTCCATCATTTTCTCTGTCCTTGCTCTGAATCTCTCTATCTCTTTCTGTCTATCTCTATCTTTCTTTACTTCACTGTCTCTTTTTGTCTGGTACTTTGTCTCTGTATTTTTCTTTGCCTGTCTCTGTCTCCCTGCTTCTTTCTCTCTGTCTCTCTTCTCTCTTTGTATCTCTCTCTCTCTCTCTCTCTCTCTCTCTCTCTCTCTCTCTCTCTCTCTCTCTCTCTCTCATATATATCTGTATCTCTGCATCTGACTGTCAGTCTCTGTAACTCCGTGCCTCTGTTTGTCTCTGTCTCTGTGTTTCTATCTTTCTCTTTATGTCTGTCTCTATCTCTCTCTCCCCCTGTCTCTCTCTCTCTCTCTCTCTCTCTCTCTCTCTCTCTCTCTCTCTCTCTCTCTCTCTCTCTCTCTCTCTCTCTCTCTCTCTCCCAGCAAACACCTGTTTCTGTCTGTCTTTTCTTCCACCCCATTATTCTCTTTTATTTAATTATCCCCTTATCAAGGTCAGATAACAGAAATAACATAACATTCTCTCTATCTTTTTCCCCACAACTTCATCCTTTCATCTCCTTAACTATTTCAGTAATATTAAATTATAATTTTTTTCAAAGAAGACTTTCTTTCCACCCCCATTCTTATGCATTATACCTTTTACAATTCTTTAGAACCTATTCTCTAGAATATTAATTTTAAATCAGGAAGCAGTTGAGTATATTGGAAATTATTCATATTCCAAGTCTGGAATCTATTTCAATTTTTTTCTCCCTCTTCACTTCTCTCTTTTGCTTTATTCCCACCTACTCTTTGAACTTATGAACTTTTCTGCCCTCTCCAAATCACACTTTTCCAGACTTTTACCTTATCCCTTGGAAGGGGTCTTAGTACCACAATGTTTAAGCCTGTCTGGAAGAGGCTGAACTCTGATAGTGTCCAAACACAATCAACAAGATGTTGTAAGAAGATTGTTATCTCATCCCCTCCCATATTTGTGAACTTGGCTTCTTGCCATTTGTAGAGTGTTCCTTTCATGCTGTCTCTACTAACCAATTCACTTCCCTCTCTGTTCTGTACTTTCCTCCCACCACAGTTTTATCCTCACTCACCCATCTTCAAAAAACTGGAAGAGAAATTGAAAGGCTTTTATTTACTTCCCCTATCCAGTCTTGACCAGTCATTACCTGCCCTCTTTTACCCTCTCCTCTTCTCATCTGAGATTTATTATTCTATTCTACCACCTATAATATTGATTTAATAATGGGGAGATGGTACTTTCCCCTTGAAATATTCATTCACTTCCTCTACCTACTCTGCTTGTGATTTTTTCCATTATACCTTTACTTCTCGGATTCTTTAACCCTTTAATACTGTCTTTGTCTTATTAGAAAGATCACCCCATCTCACACACACACACACACACACACACACACACACACACACACACACAAACACACAGAAAGCCATTCCTTTCTTTATCCATGTGAATTAACTGCTTCATTTCTTAGTCTTTCATTGCTATCTGACATTATCTCACTTCCTGCTGCTTGATAAGTTTGTAAATCAAATGCTCTATACCTACATTCTAGTCAAGTAATGAAGGAAATGCCTCCTCTATTGTTGAGTATTCAGTTATTTTCATTGATTTTGACATTCAGTTTTCTTTGTTCTTCAGAATATCATATTGTAAATTTCCTTTGGCATTTTTATAATCATAAAATATTTGTAATACATTACTATTTTGGACTTTTTCTTCATGAATTTTTTCTGTTTGCAAAATTTATTTTTTGATATTATTTTAAAATTGTATGGTAGTATTTCTTGATGAAATGTCCTTGAAATTTCTTTCTTTTAGAAGATTTTTTATCTAAAGTTTCCAACAGTCTTAATTTTTTCTAAATAAATATTTGAAATATAATATGTATCATTCATTATTCTGGAAGAACTATAATCTTTGGATGATAACCTTGCTTTTATGTTCATGTTTAATCTTTTTGTTCATTATTATCAAGTGTTATTCTAATTTTATTGTTTTTCAGTGTTTGTTCCATTATTTGTCTTCAGTCTCCATTTCTTCTCTGATTTTTGTCACTTCCTTTTTCAAAGAATCTCCTGAGGGGTGGAGCCAAGATGGCTACAAGAAGGGATCCAGTCTTAGGAGCTCTCTGATAAAACTCATCAGCTAAGGACTCTAACCAAACATTTGAGAGACAGAACCCACAAAGGGACCCAGTGAGGCAGTTCTCCTACTCAAGGTAACCTGGAAAAGAGCAGAAAGGCTCTGCTCCCCGGGGTCGGAGGGGCTGCCCGCTGGAGGGGTGGCCCACCAGAGTGAAAGAACTTCAGCCTTCTGGAGGCAGCCCCAGGGTGCTGGGAGTCTCAGCTCACAGCAGTGGGGGAGTCTCCTGAGCTGCACCCCGAGGAGCACAGGGCACAGAGTGGGGGAACAGCGGGGGACCTCTGCCAGAGCAAGCACGTGGAGCCCAGCCCTCAGGGCACACAGGGAGCAGCTTGGTCTTTCTGCAGCCCAGAGCCAGAAACAGAAGCAGGCGAAGCCCTTAAGCAGGAGCCTCCAGGGCATGAGCCCATTGAGCTGAGGGAGGGGAGTAAAGAGAGACTGCTGAGCTCTGGCCTCTGCCCCTGGAACAGGACTCTGGGGCTCTGACCACATTCAGATCCAGATTGCAGTCTAGGCCCCCCCCCCCATAGAACAGCAGCCCCCCCCCCCACCTCAGCCCCGTGGCAGAGGATGGTGCTTATGGTCATTCACTGACAAGGAGGGAGGACAGAGCCTCACACACTGAGACCCTTGTGGGAGTGCCCCAAAAGCTCAGGAAGCACCCCCAAACCAGGCCCAAGCTGAGAAAATGAGCAAGCAGAGAAACAAAAGGAAGACTATTGAGAAATATTTTGCAAATGAGCCCAAGAAGGATCAAAATACTCAGTCTGAAGATGAGGAAGCACAAGCTCCTACATCTAAAGACTCCAAGAAAAACAGAAATTGGGCTCAGGCTATGATAGAGCTCAAAAAAGACTTTGAAAATCAAATGAGGGAGTTGGAAGAAAAACTGGGAAAAGAAAGGAGAGAGATGCAGGAAAAACATGAAAATGAAGTCAGCAGCTTAGTCAAGGAAATCCAAAAAAATGCTGAAGAAAATAGCATGCTAAAAACCAGCTTAGGTCAAATAGACAGAACAGTTCAAAAAGGTATTGAGGAGAAGAATGCTTTAAAAAGCAAAATTGGCCAGATGGGAAAAGAGATAAGAAAACTCTCTGAGGAGAACAAATCCTTTAGACAAAGAATAGAATTCAGGGAGATTGATGAATTTACCAGAAATCAGGAATCAATACTTCAAAACAAAAAAAAATGAAAAATTAGAAGAAAATGTGAAATATCTCTTTGAAAAAACAACTGCTATGGAAAACAGACTTAGGAAAGATAATTTAAAGATTATTGGAATACCTGAAAGTCATGATCAGGAAAAGAGTCTTGACATCATTTTCAAAGAATTACTACAGGAAAATTGCCCTGATATTCTAGAAGCAGAGGGCAAAATAGAAATGGAGAGAATCTACTGATCCCCCAAAGAAAGAGATCCCAAAAAACCAATCCCTAGGAATATTATAGCCAAGTTCCAGAACTCCTAAGTCAAAGAGAAAATATTACAAGCAGCCAGAAGGACACAGTTCAAATATCATGGAGCTGCAGTCAGGATCACACAGGACTTAGCAGCAACTACATTGGAAGCTCATAGGGCTTGGAATACAATATACCGGAAGGCAAAAGAGCTTAGAATGCAGCCAAGAATGAACTACCCAGCAAGGCTGAATGTCCTCTTCCAGGGAAAAAGATGGACTTTCAATGAACCAGGGGAATTTCAAATGTTCCTTTTGGAATGGCCAGAGCTGAATTGAAGGTTTGATCTTCAGATACAGGACTCAGGTGAAGCATGGTGATTGGAGGAGAGGGGGGAAATATGAGGCACTTAATGAGGATGAACTGCATGTATTCCTGCATAGAAAAATGACACTGATAATACTCATATGAACCTTCTCAGTTAATAGAGCAGGTAGAGAGAGCTTTTATAGTTGAAGCACAGGAGAAAGCTGAATTCGAAGATAAAATATGGTGTAAAAATGGAGTCAATAGAAAAAAAGGGAAATGTAATGGGAGAAAGAAAAAGGAGAGGGGGAATAGTCCAAGATATTTCACATAAGATTTTTTTTGTTACAATGAGCTATTGCAATGATATGGAAGCGGGGAGGCAAGGGGGAATGAGGGAACCTTTGCTCTCATCAGAGATGGCTAGGAGAGGAAACAGTAAATATACTCAATGGGGTATAGACATCTGGAGTAAGAAGGAGGGGGGAGCAGGGGGAAGGGGTGGGGATGTGAATTAAGGAGGAGAGGATGGACCATGGGGGGAGAGCGGTCAGATATAACATATTTTCTTTTTTACTTCTTGCAGGGGGCTGGGATTGGAAGGCCTGTCCAGGACCACAGGGCCAGGTGGATTCTGGGCTTAAGGGGTGGTATGGGGGCTCAGGGCTTCTTGGCCCCAGGACCAGGGATCTGTATGCTGAGCCAGTCAATGACCCTACAGCAGAGTCAGAGTGAAAGGAGAGAGAAAATAGAGTACATGGTAGTGGAGAAATAAGAAAGGAGGGAGTTGCGATCAGCAATGGCAAAGGTGGAAAAATATGGAAGTAACTTTTGTGATGGACTTATCATAAAGAATGAGATCCAACCCCCCCAAAAAAACAAAAAAAAAAAAAAACAAAGAATCTCCTGAAGTGGATTTTGTCCTGCATTTTGTCCAGCCTTTTTTAGTTACTACCATCATTAGATTTACTGCTTTCAACTTTGAGGAATGTCATTTTTGTCCATATTCCTTTAAAACCTCCTATTTTATTGACTATTCCTCTAATATATTTTGAAGATTTTGAGAGTTACTTATTTTTATGGGATATTTTAGATTTTTTCTGTATTTCCTTCATCTTTCCCAGAGCATTTTGACTCTATTTCTTTTTTTGCAAAAAAAAACCCAAAATCCATTTTTATCCAAATACTTGTTTCTGTCTTAATCATTCTATTGCCCTCCTCCTGCCAATTTTCTTTGGTGGTAAATAAACTCACAATAACTCTCAGATATTATTTTCTATTATAGTTTATTTCAGGCCCCTAGGAATGCTCAAAGTCTATTTGCCTTAGATTACAAGAAAACTTAGTCCACTACTGTGAAGATGCTGGGTGACCAGTCTAGTATGAACTATTTTCAACTCTGATCATTTCTATTCTTTTGGTCCCCACTATCCTTCCGTAATTAGAGCAGCCCTTCAAAGCGGGTCATGTAGGCATTATTGGAATAACCACTAGAATATTCATGTTTAGAGAAGACTTTGTAGTTGAATGTTTTCTTCAAATTTATTTTACTATTTTCATTGACCTTCTTCTTTTTCTTGTGCTATATTAATTAGTTTGAATAAATGTATTTCTTGTTTCCTTCCAATACTTACTTGACCCTGAAGTTCAACATTTTTCCTGGTCATTCTTTCCGTATTCTCTGAATCTTTGATTTAGCCTGATTCATTGAACTTGGTCTTTTCTCCTATTGGGAAACTAGAAAGTTGTGGCAGAATCTGTTCCAAAAGTTACATTCTAAAAATTGTAATTTACATATGAGTCATGGAATTTCATCAGGCCAGACATTCATCCTTTAAAATCTGATTTCCAACCTTAGCACTACACTAAAACTGGCAAATACAAAATTACTAATAGTCAGTTAATTATTAAATACAGTGCTCTCTTATCCACTTGACCTTAGAAGAATTTGAATTGATGACCCTTCTTCGTGAATAGTCTTTGCTTCTAAGATTTTAGTAATATAGATTATATTACTTATATTAACATAGGAATATTACTAAATAAATTTATAGAATATTCATATTCTCCTACCTCCTCTCTGACTCTTCCTCCATATGGCATTAGTGAATTTTCATATGTCACCTTTTCTGTATATGTTTTTATATCCTGGAACTCTACTCTAGGTCCTTTTTTTCTTTTCAATTCTCTCTGTTCTTTCTCTCTTATTGAATTTGCCAACTTACCAAGACTTAATATCATCTTCATAATGGTGAATTCAAAAATCTATATTTCCAGCCCTTATCATTCTCCTGAGCTTTAGGCCTTCCTTGACAACTACCTACTGGACAGTTCTTCCTATATTTCCAGCAGGCACTTCAAAATTAATAAGCTTCAAAGTAAGGTTCTTATTCATACTTTTATAGCTGCCCTTCCTCAGAACTTCCAGCATTCTCTTGAGGGATTTTATTCTGGTCTAATAACAATCCTGGAATCATCCTCAACTCTTCATTCTCCTAAAGTTAATCAGTTGCTTATTCTAGTCCATTCTATTTCCACAAAATCTCTCATTTTCAACCCCTTCTCTTCTCTGCTATGATTACCACCCTTATTTATGTTCTTATCATCACTTGTCTAGACATCTATGATAACTTTCTAACCGGTCTTTTTGCCTTTAGTCTCTCATTTCTACAAACTATGATCCATATATCTGACAAATCAAAAGTCCTAAAGAGTAAATATGATCATATCATCCACTTGCTCAAAATGTTTTAATGATTCCTCAGTTAGATTTCAAATAATTCCCCTGCATATACTCTATATTCCAATTAAAATAGAACTACTTGCTCTTCCCCATATGTAGCATTTTATGCCTTGATTCATGCCTATGCATCTCCCAAACTTGTAGTGTTTCCCATTTCACTTTCACCTCTGATTTCTCTGGGCATCCATGCTCTGTTCAATATATAGCGCAGCTGCCATGCCATCTTCTATATGGAGACTTTTCACCTGTTGGTATTATCCTCCTCTCCACCAAAAATATACTTGGGTTTTATTTTGAACTTTTTTTCAATTACTTCTATGTTTTGAGTCCAAAGAAAGTTTACACATTTTTATCTGTAAGTGCATATATTTTCAAATATATATTTATAGCATCCATCACAAGATTTTTATAAATATTTGCTACAATGAATCTACCATTGAAATAATTGCCACTATTCCAGTACTTAGTTCATGGCAAACTAGAACCCTGAATTCACAGCAATCTTTAAGCACCTATTAAATGACAGGCACCATACTATGAACTGGGAATAAAATATTGAAGGAATTAAACACTGTTTATTCACAAGGATCTTACCTTCTAATGGAGAAGAAAGTAAGTTCACATATAAAGATTTACCTAATAAATATAAATTGAATAAATACAAAGCAGGAAAAGGAAGGTAGTTTGGCAGCAAAGGGTAACAGCAGTCATTACGTATTAACTATAATTAGTGTGACTGTCTTTTCACCCCTTTTCATTCTTTATGAGGTTCTTTCCTTTTCACTCCTGAGAAATCATACTCCTTTGAAGAGGAAAGAGAAACAAAACAAGAAATAAGTAGTTCACTTTCTTTGTACTGTTGACTATGTATATTCTATCTGTCTCACTCCTGAGCAATCATTCTCCTTTGAAGAGCAAAGGGAAATAAAATAAGAATTGAGTAGTTCATTCTTCTTATTAACTTACAATTTTGACATCCCATCTTCTTTGAGCAGTGACATCCCATCTTTGATCATTTCTTGGACCAGAGGATAGGTAAAACAAAACCAAACAAAGCTACCAACAACAAATAAAAAGAAAAGAAGAAAAGAAAAGAGAAGAGAAGAGAAGAGAAGAGAAGAGAAGAGAAGAGAAGAGAAGAGAAGAGAAGAGAAGAGAAGAGAAGAGAAGAGAAGAGAAGAGAAGAGAAGAGAAGAGAAGAGAAGAGAAGGGAAAAGCTTTGTATAGTCTTGCTATTTATTGTTTGTCTCATATTGTTTTAGTTTTAACAGTCCTAACAATTCTTATAAAACTGTTACTTCATATTAAGTGCATTTCCATGTCCTTGTTGCTTCCTTCTGCATCTCTTTTCTTTTAATATGAATTTTCTCAGTGAACTTCCTGAAATGAGTAATAGTCAATATAAGCAGCTCTCTTTTTTCTCCTTCAGAATAATTTTAGTCTGTGTCTTCACTATTTCCTCCTTTATAATTTTCCATCATTCTTTATCTACTTTCTTCTGTAGAATGTTAGGGAATTTTATTCTTTTTACTCTTTCTCTGTTATACAAGATTATTTTCCTAACAAATATACCTACTTTGATTCCATTCTAAAATCCAGGAACCTGAAAACATGGATCAAATTCATACAAAACCAGACTATAGGACAGGTTTAGTCATGGTCTGCCAACCCCTCTTATAAATCATCATTCATATGGTTCACAGATTACTTATCTATCTGCACAGCTCTTATCACATGACTCTTCTGCTCAAAACTTGTCAATGTATTTCAAATGATCCTAAGTAAAATTTAAACTCAATAGCTGTAGTAAATTTCCTTAATAATTTGGTGTCACCCTATCCTTCACAAACTCTATGCCCCAGGCAACCTGGACTACTAGACATTCACTTTACAACCTTTCTATTTTCTTCTTTATATGTTACCAACACATTGCCATTTACTTTCCTTCTTCTTCCCAGCACTATCTGTAAATATCCCCTATCATCAAATGTGACTATGCTCAAGAAGTCTTTCTTGATTCCATCAGTAATGATTCTCTCCTCATCAGATGAAGTTTGTCCTTTTCATGCAATAAATATTCATCATATCTATCACTATTATTTGTGCATAAAGCATAATATTCACTAGATTGTGAACTCTATAGTTCTTGTATTTTGTCCAACACTAAACATAAAATTCTAACTCCATTAGATGCTAAGTAAATATTTGATGAAATAGAAGTCATTCACCTAATGTTTCCCTTGTCTAAGCTTCATGAGCTTGTTGAACATGAGTATTTTAATTCAAATTTTTTGTTCCTGGAACATAGTATTTCATGAATAGATGCTTGTCCACTTAAATTTCTGGTACACCTCTGCTGATTTAGCCATTTGTACCACCTGCACTTTTGCATATCAAAATAGACCATCCTCACTTTGAAGGAAATTGACTTGTTTAGGCAAAGAACAGTAGTGAATGTATGATGGTTTATCCCTTTGGGGGTTCTAGTGATGAAAGAGTATTTCAAGAATAAATCAATAGACTAATTTGTAGAGAAAACCTTTGACCAGAATTCCGGAGAAATCCTTTCCAATTCTCTCTCCAAGGCTAACTTATTCTATGACCTTGGGCAGATCACTTTACTTCTCTCTTAGACTCAGTTCCTTCACCTGCAAAATAATCTCTAATGTCCCATTTGGCTTTAAAATTATTATTATTATTACTACTAATATTATAAATTAAAATTATTCTAAAACAGACTTTTATAAATATATATGTACATGTGTTTAACATGCATGAATGAAAAAAATTATGCATTCAGAAATGTTCTTACTAATGTCTTACATAAAAAGCTGTTTTTAAGGTAGACAATCAAGGTTAATTAAAGTCCCACTCCAATTTTTTTCTCATCTTTTTTCTAGATCAGCATTATTAAGGTACTCCCTGACTTCTAATAAGTCAGCTGGTCATCTATAGGTGGCAACAGCTTGAAAAGTAGATGACTCTACATCCCAAGGCTCTGGGTCATATAAGGACTTAAGTTTAACCAAGTTTAACCCAGGTTGAAAACATCTGCTCCTCCTTCATCAAAGTCTGGGTGAGCAGGAAAAATTACCTGCCTTAAACTAATTTATGAGAAGAATTTTAGGGCAGAGGTTTTGGAAGTGAAGGAGAGGGAAGTGGGAAAGGTAAAAAGGATTTTTTGTATTATAAATTTCTGTCTTCTTTCCACCTTCAATATTCTGTGTATCTTGAAGTCACTTCTAACACTAAAATTTTGTATTCTAAAGTATCTCTCACCCTATGATTCTAAAATGATGCAAAAGTCAATGAAACTCCCAATGAATGTTTATTATGTAGTTAGAAAGGGCAACTAGGTGGCATGGAAGGCTAGATCTGGAGTCTCATCTTTATGAGTTCAAATCCAGCTTCAGACACTTACTGAGTAATCTTGGAAAAATCACTTAATCCATAAAGTTTCCTCATCTATAAAATGAGTTGGAGAAAGAAATGGCAAACCACATCATTATCTTTGCCAAGAAAATACCAAATTGGGTTATGAAGGATCATGACACAATAGAAATAACTGAACAACAAAAATGTCCATGGTAATATACAAAACAGTACTAAATGTAGAATCAGGAATATCTGATTCTATGTTTTACCTAAACAATTACTTGCTATAAGATTCTGGTCCAGTCCTTCAACCTCTAGCAAGGAGTTTCCTAACTTGAAAACTTAGGAAGTTGTACCTAATTGCTTCTAGGATCCCTGCTACCATTTAATCATGAATTTATGATCTTTAAAAGTTATACCAATGTTGGTGTGAGGTAAGTACAACTATCTTCATTTTTATCTCTGCTAATCACAGTTATATTATCAGCGGATTATTCATAATCAATCAGCAATCTTTTTTGAGCAATATGCTGGGTTATCAAAAAGCTTGATTTGCACTATGCCCTAAAAGACCTGATAATCTACATCATTAAAGAAAAATCAAGAAAGCACAGATTTAGAGGTAGAGAGAAAACAGCAAGCAAAATATTAAAGGCAACTAGTCCAATTATTAAATGTGAGAGAAAAATATAATTTTATAAAATTGAAAAAAGGATGTAGAATGATATCGCACCTGTCTCTAACATTTTAAGATTTCCACACATCAACCCTGTAATTATCTCATTTTTACAAGTCATAAAACTGAGATTAAAAGAGATTCCTGCTAGAAAATTTCTGATCTTGAGACTCAGGAACAACTGTTGGGATTACCATCTAATCCAACTACATATGCTTTCTCTCTTAATCTATGGTAATTTGCATATCTCCCTATATCTCAACTCCTCCTCTGTTTTGTATAACTGTCACAATTATCTTCTTTATATGCAAAACTAACTTGCATAGAAACTTCATGTGTTCCTTACTGGTTATAAGTCAGAAGTGAATAAATGATGTGGATCTGAGAACATTAATCTTGAATTGAAAGACATGAGTTCAGAAATCTATCTCAAATGCTTAACATTCTCTATGACTCTGGGCAAGTCACTTACCCTCAGCCTCAATTTACTCATCTGTAACACATGTCAAGAGGTTTGTAAACCTTAAAATATATAAATGTTTTTGTTGTAATTGTTATTTTTGTTTTAGATTAGAATATATAATCATTAAGACACTCTTAGGGGTGGCTAGGTGGCACAGTGGATAAAGCACCAGCCCTGGAGTCAGGGTAGAGTCAGGAGTACCTGGGTTCAAATCTGACCTCAGACACTTCATAATGACCTAGCTGTGTGGCCTTGGGCAAGCCACTTAACCCCATTTGCCTTGCAAAAACCTAAAAAATGAAAAGAAAAAAGACACTCTTCAGACTCACTCCAGCAAACATTTTAGCTTCATCTCATATTATTCCTCTTTCTAAATCTTATTTTTGAGCCATTGGCCTATTAGCCATTTCCCAGACTCATCCGTCATTAATATATGGAAGCTTAGCCCCCTCTTTCTTTTTTTTTTTTTTTTTTTTTTTGGTTTTTGTTGTTGTTATTGTTGGGTTTCTTAGGTTTTTGCTAGGCAATGGGGTTAAGTGGCTTGCCCTAGGCTACACAGCTAGGTCATTATGAAGTGTCTGAGGCCAGATTTGAACTCAGGTACTCCTGACTCCAGGGCTGGTGCTCTATCCACTAGACCACCCAGCTGCCCCAGCCCCCTAGTTTCTAAAATACAATCTCACATTATCTCTTACTACTGAAATTCTCTGCTTTCAAAGCCCAGATCAGGCACCATATTTTAGGTGAAGTGATCTAAATATTTCTTTTATTTTTCTGGATCTTCCTTTTATCTCTATCACCCTGTACTTTGGATTAATGACTAGAGAGCTTCCTTCAGAGACAAGAAGACTTAATTTCACAACCTGCCACATACTAGCTATGTGACCCTGAGCAAATTTAGCCTCTCAGTGTTCTAGGCAGTTCTCTAAGACATTGCAGAGAACATGCAGACCTGCATTGGGAACAGAAATTATTGGCAGAGTTCCCTCTGCCAATGAAACTGTAAGTGCCGTCCCTACCTAGTGATCCTGTAGATTGTATACTCCTGGAGGGCAGGAATTTTATAGATTTTTCATCTTTGTATCCCCAGAATAGTAATTGCTTAATAAATATTGGTTGAATTGAATTAAAAAAGAATTGGAGCAAAACAGGCTAAGTCTAATCCATCTTCCACTTGACAGGTCTTTTAATGCCAGAAGACAGCTCTTGGGTCCTTCTTTCCTCCTCCCCCATCCTGTAATTCTCTTTTCCAAGCTAAACATTTCCCATTTCTTTAGACATTCCTTAGATGATATGGTTTCAGTCCCCTCACCATTCTAGTCACTCTCCCATGAATGTGTTCAATCCATACTAATAAGGTAAAGTGAAAAGAAAAACAAGGAGCAGGAAAAGGAGAAAGAGGGAGCAAAGAAGGAGGGGGGGATATAAATGGTAAATGATTCTCAAGTTCATTAGCAACAGTATTTTGGAAAGGAAAGCATTTTGTAAACCATTGTGTTTTATTAATATGAGTGATTATACTCTAGGGAATTAGGTATTATTCCAAGACCCTGAAAGACTAGAATGAAGGAACATTTACTAGGATATCAGGTTGTGGTACAAAATAGGTAAGCAGGCTATATTTAATGATCTCTTTCCTTACATTCTCAAAATTATAAACTTACTTCCATGTTTTCCTTATGCCTAATCTTTTCTAGAAAGTAACCCACTGGTTTGGGTGCTATATTTCCAAAGATACTGCAGTTTTTAATACTTGCCTGGAAGGAGTTTGATTACCCATATTTTGATGGTCAATGAAGCTTACTTGTTTCTTCATGCAGAAAATTCATAATATGAAGTAACCTTATTACCTCAAACATCATTCTGCCTCTAATAGAACTTTATAAAACCATCTCCATCAATCTTGATACAGCTGGCATTCTATAAGACAAATAAATTGAAATGTGTGTGCATTTTGGATTGCATTTTTTTTCTTTAAAACTGCTTTTACTATCACATATATTTAGAAAGTAAGTGCCTGTGAGCAGAGATTTTTTTTTTGTATCTTCAGTACCTAACACAGTATCTCAGTAGGTGTTGGGTAAATAATTGTTAATTCATTAATTGATTTAACTATTTACAATGAGAGGGATACATGTCAGAAAGAAATAAGAAGCAAAAGACACTATTTGACAAAGGGTGCCTGGTACTTGTTATGTATATGGGCATTGTGTTGGACATTAGCAGGGAAGAGAAAAACACTCCGCTTTTAGAGTACGAAACACGAAGAAAAAGAAAAGGAAAATAAGATTTTGAGAAAGGCAGAATTTCAAAGAAACATCACATTTAACTTTATTTTATAGGTGAGAAAGTTGAAGGAACAAAGGTTGAATGACTTCCAAGTTCATATAAGGAAGTGTCTTTTTCAAAATGAGTAATTATTTGAACCCATTAGTGTTTCCTATTAAATAGTAGAGAATAATGGAATGAGTTAATCAGAGTATTTAGAGAAAGAAAAGACTTAAAAAGATTATTTCATCAAAGGATCGTAGATTTTGAATTTATAGGAAGTTCAGAGATCATCTAGTCCAACTTTCCCATTTGATAGATGAAAGACATGATGATCACAAAGGTGAGATGAAGTAGATCCCTGACCCAAACCTGGGTCTTCTAAATCCAAATTCAGTCTTTATTGAAGTAAACCACACTTTCACAACCTATAATCATACTATTTCAGAGTGCAAATGATCTATCAGATTCCATGAAATAATTCCAATTTTATCTTACAGATGAGGAAATAGAAAATTAGAAAGGACCAGATATTTGGTTAATGGCATCTGTCTAATAAAGGGAAGGCCATGATTTCCAAACCAATATTGTTGGGTTTTTTCTAATACATGAAGCAACACAGGCCAGAATTTTAAGGCCACAAAGGAGTTGCATTGAAACTATGTGAAAAGATACAAAGCCAGAACTGTATTTTCCTCCCAGTACTACAAACTGTATTTGGCAACCATAGTTTGCTGTAGTCATACTGACTGTTCCAGTGACATACTCAAAGAAGCTCTCTGAACGTATCAAATTGGGGGGGCGGAGCAAGAACAAGTCTTCTATTCTCAAAGTAAGCTTCATGTACAATGGAGAGGGTACTGTCTCCTCCACATAAACATCATATTATGCATAAATCACAAAATGCCTAGATCATGGCAGTATATATTATTGTAGCAAAGCAAAAAGCAATTCCATAAGCTATTTTAGTATTCCTAATGGAAAAAATTACCTCAATGCTGCAGATGAAAGAGTTATTAGCAAAATAAGTCTTTGCTTTTACATAAAAGTATCCACCACAGCTAGCCGATCTTAGTTTGTCCATCAGCATTGTACAGGAGGAAATACATTAGTGGAAATCATATCTAACAAAAATGAATGTTTCAAGGATACACACACACATGCACATACATACACGCACACACACACTCATGCAAACATGCATACAAATGAAGAGAACATCAACAAACATGTTCTTAGCTTCTGTAAATTTTGGAGAAGATACTGCTCCTACCTGCATAGACCTTACAATCTAAGAAGGTTATAAGGTTTAAAAAAAGATAAATATAATACACAATAACATCTGATGTTGCATTTTTTAAAGTGTAGAAAAGATCACTGTGTACCTTCAGAAGAGAAATTAAATTGTAGCCAATGAGTCAAGAGAATCCGGTAAGTGTACTGAGGGAAGTTAGCTCTTGAAGGAAGATTTGTAAAAGATAGAATGGAATTCCACAGTTACACACCAGTAGTAAATATATTCTAGGAATAGAAAATGGTATATACCTCACAGTTAACAAGTCTTTTAATTGCTAAATTCAATGATCTTTTTCCCCATCTGAGACCATGTCAACCTTTCACTGCTCTTAGACTCTCTTATTAACGTTCCCCGTCCAACCTCTTCAGTCTCTATGCTATCCCCATCAGTTTTGCTCCTGGTTCTTTTTTCTATCTGTCTGGCTACTATTCTATCTTATTTGCTTGATGATCAGCTATATCTACCAACAAAGATCAACCAAGACATCTATCAAAGATCAAATCAGTAACCCTTCCTTACCCTCCTTCCTTTCCCTTTTGTCCTCCTCCCTCCTTTCCCGTTGTCTTTCTTTCCTCTTGGCTTGTATTCCCTTCCCCTTCCCTCTCTTCTTCCCTTTCTTTCCCTTCTTCCTTTCTCTTCTCTTACTTTTCATTTCTATTTTCTTTTTCTCTCTAAATAATTTATTTTAGTAATCTCAACAGTTAATCTCAATTTAAATATTGCCTTCACATAATTGACTACCAAATCTATATATTCAGTCTTCATATCTCCTGAACTTCAGTATGATACAATCAATTGCTCAACATCTCCACCTAAATTCCTGAACTGTATCTCAGATTCTACACAAATGTATTGTAGGAAGTTAATTATTTTTCCTACTAAATCCAACTTTCCACCAACTTCACCTATTTCTGTTGGAGATATTATAATCCTTTCAAGTACTTCAGACATGAAAAACTTGCTAAAATTTATCAATACTCCCATCATACCTCTCCCATCAGCATACATCTGAATTTATTGTAATAGCTTTATAATTGATCTTTCTATTCACTTCTTTTTAAAAAGGGGGGGCTCTCAACTTCCACTAACTATTTAATATAATAAACCTCCAGATCACTGTATAAAACAGGACTTCTATGATAATTTTACACATTGATTCTAGTACTATAAAGCTAAGCCTACAAAATTGCTAAATAATTTAATTCAAACAAGTTAGGGGAACTGCTGATTTCAAACTAGTAAAATTATTGAAATTCAAACTACCAAATCAGACACAGAACTAGGCTACTGAGTCACATGGACCCCAGGGAAATTCTTATCTTAGTAATAGTAATAAAAATAGCTAAAATTTAGAGCTTGAAAGTTCATAAATATTATTTCCTTTGATGTTCACAATAACTCTGTGATGAAGGTATTTTTATCATACCTATTTTAAAGTTGAAGAAATGAATTGTGAGAAAGTAAGTGGCTTACTTTGAGTCACACAGCTAGTAAGTCAGGATTTGAACTCAGTTCTTCTTGACTCCAAATTCCCAAAACTTGTCTTTACCACCATCTAAATGCCTCAGAAATTGGACAAACATTAGATAAAGTACTAATTTAATAAAAATATTGTGAATATATTATGAATATTCTCATATCAAAAAATATAATTCTTAAAGTATATGTGCAGGGTAGCTAGGTGGTGCAGTAGATAGAGCACCGACCCTGGATTCAGGAGGCCCTGAGTTCAAATCCAACTGAAGAGACTTAATAATTACCCAACTGTGTGACCTTAGGCAAGTCATTTAACCTCATTGCCTTGCCCCCCCAATAAACAAAAAAAGTGTATGCATCATTTAAGAAAACAACACTTCTATTAGTTCAACAAAATCTTCTTGAATATATAAGCACCATCATCTTTGTCACTTGAAAGAATTTGTTAAAAGACTAATGTTCCACTGATCATCTGTGTGACTATACAGATTATAACTTTCTTCCCTGGTCATGCCTTCTTTCTAAGTGTTACCTTCTCCATTGGAATGTTGACATCCTTAGGGAAGGGCAACTGTCTCATTTTCAAATTTGTATCCTCAACACTAAGCAAAGTGTTTGAATAAAGTATTTAATAAAGGATTTCCAGTACTTCATTCATTCCTTTATTCACAAGGCATCATAGACTTCTTAACACCAATCAGGCAGGAAACTTGAATAAAACAAACTGGAGGAAAACCAGGAAACATTCATTATCCCCAACTAATGGAAAGGAAGGATGGGAGTAAGGTCAAGGAGCTAATTCCAAATGAAAGAGTAAATGAGACTGAGTCTTTATTTGGCCATTCTCTCTACAAACCTGAAGAAAAAGGGAAAGGATCAGAGCACATCCAAAACATATACTATCTGCTATTAGGATGAAAAACAGAAGGAAGGCTGGACAAGGACTAAACTTTAGAAATAACTACTTTGGGTGAAATGAGGTCATATTATTTTAATCAGTAAAGTTTAGTGATTGAAAGCCATACCTAATTTCTAACCCTAAGTATACAAACTCTGTTGTGGGGAAATAGTCAAATTAGGAAAGTAATTTGAGTCTGATTCTAATTCACTTATTCTAATCCACTCATTTTAATCCATTTATTACTCTGGAATCCCATAAATGATTGCAGGAAAAAATAAAAAAATAAACAAACCAAATAATTTCTTATTAGGATTAGGGCACTATAGCCAAACAGGATTATTGTCATGAAAGGATGAGAAGAGAAAAGAAAAAAATAGTGGGGGGAGATAGAGATAAATAGAGAGAGAGACAGAGAGGTTTTTAAATAAAAAGGAACAGATATTTAATAAGCACCTATTATGTGTCAGTCAACATGCTAAGTGTTTTATAGATAATAATTTATTTGCTCTTTGTAACATCATTTGGAGGATTTTTTTCCATTTTTCCATTTGAGGAAACTGAGGCAGGCAGATGTAAAGTGAATTACCCAGGGGCACACAACTCCTATCTAAAAAGGGATGTGGACTAGGTCTTTATGACTTAAGGTAAAAGGTACTTTCCACTGAATCATTTAAGTTTCATTTTGCAATCCTTGAGGACAATGCTTGGTTTTGTTCTTTTTATCTTTGCATTAAATATAATGTATTAGAGATAAGAGGCTCCTTGACCTTTCCATTTTTCATACTCCTTTCTTAGCTTTTTTCAATATCCCTTTTTCATATCCCATGCTTAGCAAGGCATTATCAATAATAATAACAATAATTGCTAGCATTGTTGTAAAGTTTATAAAATAGTTTACATACATTATTCCATTTGTTCCTCACAACTATTATTATCTATATTTTCCAGATGAGGAAAATGAGGATGAGAAAGGTTACATAAACTCCCAAAATACACTCAAGTGGTAACTGTCTAAGAAAGGACTTGAACTCTGAGCTTTCTAGCTTACAGGTTCTATGTTCGGAGCATTTTTCTGTCTCCTAACTACTTCAACACCTAGAATGCCTTAATAGATGGTGTTTACTTGTTGGACTTTGTATATAGCAGGGCTCTATTGATTATTGGATTTCATTAGGATGATATTTATGAGTCAAATCATTCTGAGTTAAAGGGAGGGATCTGGGCTGATATTATAAACAAGTTGTGGTCAGTGTAGAAATATTTTTAAACATTAACTGAATAGAGGAAAAATGTTTTTAAATCAAGAATAAATCCAAGTCTAGGAATAAGGATTTGCCACAAATGTGCTGTCTGACTTTGAGTCTGCTATTTTTTTGCTGTCAAATGCACTAAAAGGGACCATAGAGTCAATAAACTCACTTGGAAGTATAGGATATTGAAATCTACATAAAGGTGGAGTGATATGCCCAAGATCACTGTCATATCAATGAGGGCAGAATTATAACTAAAGGTCAAATAAGCACAGTTTAAAGGGTAGGGGAAAGGGGCTAAGGATTATTAACCTAAAATGTGCCAGAAACTTTACTAAAATATTTTACAGCAATTATCTCATTTTGATCCACAAAATACTTTGTTACGTTATCTTGAGGTTTTATTTTCCTTATCTATAAATTGTAGGGGCTAAATTGGATTATCTCCAAAGTCCCTTTCTTTTTAAATGTTTTTTTTTGTTCTCAAAGTTCTTTTTACCTCCAACAATCTATGCTCTTAGGTGTTGTCCAACTCAGTTTACTTTCTGAAGCCCATTGTGGCTTTAATTCTGTTTTCTGAGGCCCTTTCTACATCAAACATTCCTTTTTCTAATATCTTTTTTTAAGTTCTAAAATTTTATGTTCTAAGGTCCCTTTCAGTCCTAGCATTCAATGAGTCTATGAGATCTAATTTGTCTCACAAAGTGAATGGTCTTGTGCTTTAAACATGTTATTTTTATACCACAAATATTTCAACAAATGAATCTCACTCATAGTTGCTGTATGAGCTTCCTAGAGAATATTTTGAATTCATGCCTCAGCCTACCCATGACTCATAATTTGCAATTGGTGTATGCTCAAATACACAATATATATTTTGTTATGCCTTTGGTATAATTAATCAAGCAAAAAATGAGTATTATACTTCATAATGATAACTTTGCTCCTGCAAGGGAAATGATGCTAAAATGTTAACCTATCTATATGGTCTCCTGCATCAAAATATACAGCCTTTAATTCTAATTTCAAGCTTTAATTGCTACAGGCTATAATATAAAAGGATTTTGGATTTCACAATGTACTTCTGGCAGTTTTTCTTTTTGAGAAATGCAATAGTGTATAATGATATATAACCTCTTGAAAACTATACAATTAAAAAGTCCAAACACTGCTAAATATCTTTCAAAAGAGAGACATATTGGCCTACTACAAATTTTCATTTATTGAAACTCTGAATTATGTTCATAATAATCTTCTTTGTGGTTAGAAGCAATAGAGTATAGTGGAAAGAGCAATGGCTTCTCTCTCAGAATATCTAGCTTTATTTAGCCTTTATTTTGTCTGTGACCTTGGAGAGGCATTGAACTTCCAGGAGCCTCAAATTTTTCACGTGTTTAATAGGATGATTGTAACATGCACCACCCTCCTCACAAGATTTGTGGTAATGATCAAATTGGGGTGGGGGTGGGGGATGTGTTAACCAGAAAAGTGTTTCTCTCTCTCTCTCTCTCTCTCTCTCTCTCTCCTTCAGCTCCATTTTAACCATGTCAGCATTCTCATCACAGTAACTCAGAAAGATCCAAGAAAGATCCAATCTCTCAATACAATTACTCATTATCAATCCATTTCCATCCTTTCCTTCATAAATCCAAGGCCACCTTCTAAATAACAGGGACAGATTAAATCCCAATATAAGGGGGGAAAATGGCAACAATCAGAAGTGTTCCTAAGTGTTCTGGACTGGAAGTCTCATTTTGGGGGTCATCATGGAAAGATAGGATGACATTTTATCAGATTAAGGCATCTGAGTAGTATAATGGCTTGATCACTGGACCTGGTATCAAGAAGAACTGAATTCAAATTGTGTCTTTGACACTTAACTAGTTATATGACCCTGAACAAGTCACAGCCTTTGTTTTCATCAATTCCTCAACTTTAGAATGAGAATAAAAATAGCACCTATTTTATCCGAATGGTTGTGTGGATCAATTGAGGTAATACTTTTAAAAATGATGCATATGAACTGATGCAGAGCAAGACTGAACTGATGCTGAGTGAGCTGAGCAGAATCAGAAGAACACTGTACACCCTAACAGCAACATGAGAAGGATGATCAAACTTAATGGACTTGCTCCTTCCATCAGTGCAACAATCAGGCACAATTTTAGGGTATCTGTGATGGAGAATACCATCTATATCCAAAGAAAGAATTGGGGAGTTTGAACAAAGACCAAAGACTATTGCCTTTAATTTTTAAAAAGACATTATCTTATTATGTAATTTTGCTATCTCATACTTTTTTTACCTTTAGGATATGATTTCTCTCTCATCACATTCAACTTAGATCAATATATCATGGAAACAATGTAAAGACTAACAGACTGCCTTCTGTTGGGGGTGGAGGGGAGGGAAGCCAGATTAGGGGAAAATTTATAAAATTCAAATTAAATAAATAAATTGAATTAAAAAAGAAGCAAATTGAAACCAGCTCTAGGAAAAAAATGATGCATAAACTTTAAAGCACTCTATGAATACTAGCTAATTATTATGTTGCTGTATTTCTAAGGTTGTAGAAGGTATTCCAGTTCGAGTTGGCTAGATGGCCCCTGGGATCCCTTCCAACGCTGAGATTCTGTGATGTTGTGGCTCTGTGAGACATAACTCTTGTTTAAATATATTCATTTTATAAATACATAAACTTTTTTTTCCTTAAAAAGAAAAATGCTTCTTCAATTTTCTACATCTGCCACATTCAGGATTGCTTTTATCTGATGATTGATTATTTTGTGGGATATCTTCCAATGTTTTCTGTTATGACTCATCTGACTTAAAGAAATGATAATGTCTAAATTCTGTTCTCCTTGTCACTGACATTAGTAGAGCTAGAAAAGCTCGACCATTGCAGACTGTAAATACACATGGAAACTTGAGCTTTTGATAAACAGTTTATTTTAGTCAATCAAGGACTACTTGTATGGAAAGCTAAATGCTGATTACATGTCAGACATCAAAGAATTATTAATGCAATTTGGTCTATTTGATGGATTCAGTGTTTTCATTAAGTTTTCATATATATATTTCTGCAGAAGAGTCGTTGAGATATATAAAGAATCTTTCTGCCAGGCAAGAAATTTTTAAGTCATAGATCTCTTATGAGAGTCTGGTGAAGCTTGCGAACCCTTTATCAGAGTAATGCTTTTAAATGCAAAAAAAATAAAACACCTAAGATTATAGAGGAAACTGATTATATTTGAAATACAGTTGCTAAAAATAGTTTTTGAACAAGTTCATGAACCTTAGGTTTAAAAATACTGTTCTAGTCTCTTAACCCATTACTTTGAGTTTCTGATATCAATCAGAAAATCTCCCTTCTTGTTATGACAGACATGTACCACCCTGAGTAAAGCCGTCCTCCCTTCTTTTGTATCACTAAGTCTTTAACATATTTGATTTTCTTTACTTGGGAACTCTTCCCATGTATACAGAAAATAAAGCTTCCATGTCTTTATAGATGAATTTTTGAAGTGATTTTCCTCAACACCCCAAATCATACCACTGATCATTCTTTTATTACACATTTTTTTTTTGTATTTAGGTTTTGAGGAGGGAGAAAATCCCTGGACCCATACAAAAAAACTTTTTCCAGGCAGTTAGGTGTCACAGTGTATTAGCACTGGCCTAAAGTCAGGAGGACCTGAGTTCAAATTTGGCTGCAGGCAGTTAATAATTACTTAACTGTGTGACCTTGGACAAGTCACTTGACCCCATTGCCTCGTCAAAAAAAAAAAAACCTTTTTCTGCTTGGTACAGCATATCAAATTTTATCATGCACTGGTATAACTGTTTTGTACCTGAGATCCCCCATTCAACATATTTATGTTTCCTAGAAGGATAATAATGACGGTTAATAATAAGAGCTTTATTAAAGAGCATCAATGGAGAACACTGGGGACTGGATCAAGGTGATTTTGATACTAAGCTCTGAAAGATCTCTTTAGTGGTCTTAATCTTCTATCATTATCTCATCCTCAACATCATCTCACAGCATTCATGAGAATACATATGGCAGCTGCGAATTAATGACAGGCAAGTTATTCTCCCTCTTCTGACTTTGTGATCTCATATATCAATGAAGGAGTAGGATTGTTTGCTTGAAAAGATATCTATAGGCTCTAAATAAAAATTTGTATGACTATTTACATAGAAATAACATATGGAAATTCATCAATTTGCTTAATAGCTTTAGAATCTGTGTTTAGGTTCCAGTGCTTCTATGTATTAACAGTGTGATCTGATACAAACTATATCTCCATTTTAACTTCAGTTTGATGATCCATATGGTGAGGGGACTGGATTAATTTGTCATTAAGATTACTTTCTATCTCAAATTTTATGATCCGAAAAGGTTATATTATTTTTATTTGCTTTGTTTTGAGAGATAAAAATATTCAACCTAAGATAGTTGGTCAAAATGAAAAAAAAAAGAAACACTCACCATATTATATTAGATATAGAAGGAACATTATATATATATATATTATATAACCTATTTTCTCTCCACCATTTTTTCAATGACAAAAGCAAGACCCTAGAGAAGGCCATTGGTTTCTTAAAGGCCTAGGTAAGGTACTTTCATCTCCATAAAACTGTCCCTGACAGACTTTCCACAATCCCCAATTGACACCAATAATAACATATGAAAGCCCCATCACATTGACCAACCTACATCTTTCTCTCCCCTCTGTAATCTGAACACTTTTTCCAAAAACTTAGGCACATTTTAAAAACATTTGATTCCAATAAGAATTAGAGCAATTCTAATTGACAAAGTCCTATTATTTCTGTGGCAATCATTATATAAGGAACTGCTATACCAAAATACACAGTATACTACATTTTACCAGTACACAATTCTACTTGGAACAAGACGCAGTGCCCAATTAGGGACAGCTAACTTTCTCTCTCCATCTCTCCCTCCCCCTCCCCCTCCCCTTTTCCTTCTTTTTAATCATGTCAACACTCTCAAGTCATAATAACTCAAAACCACTCAATCCCTCAATAGAATAACTAATTATCCATCCATTTCCATTTTTCCTTTATAAATCCAAGATCAATTTCTAAATGCCAAGGATCAACACCAGCCCTTACTTATTTACTGATTCTCCTAACTAGACATGGTCATATCTTGGCAGTTGTATGTCTCCACACCCTTAGGGGGAATGGCTGTTTCTGCTTTACCATGCAGTCTTAAATCATCCCAAACCTCTGACATCACCCTTTTTCTATAGCCCATCCTTGCCTACTTCTGGTCAGGGTGGGTCATTTGCAAACCTGCTTCTCTGACCTCAAACCTCAGAGAGAACTGTCAAAAAAAAGCTGTTGTTGGGCTACATCTCCAAGAGTGTTCACAGATTCCTTAAATGCTTCCTGATCCAATGCTTTCCACCCTTTTTCTTTACCTCACCCTGGGCCATGTTTTTTAACAACCAATAAGAAACATCCTAGACTTCTGAAACAAAGTAAAAGTGATCTCTCTCTCCTCATATAGATGAAAATATGTTTTTCTTTTATATGTATTCTAATTTCCCCTTGTGTTACACTTATTTGGGTACATGGATTTTCTCCTCTAAGAGTCAGAAAAGAATCAGGAATTTTGTCGAATTATATTGAATTGAACTGAATGATCCACTGAAAGTCATATAGTCAGATAACAGCAGGCTGTGAATTAGAGACAAGGTCTTCAAATCCAGGCACAGGAACTCTTTCATTAGAATATGCTGGAATATGAAAGGATGTTTCAGAGTACTTCTATTGAAGGAATGGAGAAACCCTAGTGTACAAGTTAAATTATAATGGAGAAATTAGGATTTTCTTAAGTATGCAGATGTGATGCAATAGGTTCTAATAGTACATACAGAATGTATTTTAATTGAGGCTGACTATCTAGAGAGAAGCTTCTTAATCATGTCTAAGAAAATGAAAAATACTATAAAAATGGCACGTACTATTATTTTTCAAAGACTTTAAAACTTCTATAAATGAAGTTATATATGAGTCAGGGATGTTTTACAAAATTTTCTGAAAACCCAGTTATTATATTCCCTACTCCCAATGAATGTATAGAGATACATTTGTAATTCTTTCATTTTACTATGATAAAACACATAATATATGAAACCCCTAAAGAAGGTGAATATAGGAAAGAAGAATGATGCCTACCCTCAAGGAGCTCACAGTCTAATAAGAATGATAGGATACAATGGTAAATGAAACTAATTAAAAATAGAGCAAATATAGAGGAAGAGGTTTCTGTTAAAATTTTATTTATGATAATGGGGTTAAGTGACTTGGCCGAGGTCACATAGCTAGCTAATTATTAAGCATCTGAGGCTGGATTTGAACTCGGGTCCTCCCAATTCCAGGGCTGGTGCTCTATCTATTGCACCACCTAGCTGTCCAAGAGGAGCAAGTTATACAATTAGAAGAAGGAAAATTTTCAATCATGGGATTCAGACAAAACTTCCATAGCATATAAAGAAGATGTATATTGGATGGGTAGGATATCAACATGTAGAAATAAGTAGGTCACATTTTTCCATGCTCTTCAAAAGCTTACTTCAAAATTCTGCTTATTCACATATTATTAGCTATTCATTGTACTCATCTTTAAATAATGTAAATATAAGAAGTATCTATCTATCTATCTTTCTATCCATCTACCTATTATTTTATTTTTTAAAATTAATTTTGTGTATCCCCAGTTATGTGTAAAACAATTTTAACATTCATTTTTGAAACTTTAAGTTCCACTTCTCACCCTTCTTCCCATCCCTCCCCACCTCATTGAGAAAGGAAAGTATTTGATATAGATTAAAATCTAGAGTGATGCAAAATGTTGGCATAATAATCATGAGAGTAAATATCAATCCCTTTGCCAAAAAGAAAAAGAAAGAAACCTCAAGAAAAAAACAAAGTTAAAAAGCATGTTTCAAGTTATATTCAGCCACTATCAGCTCTCTTCCTCTCTAGGAGTGAATAGCAAGTTTTTTTAGGTTTTTGCAAGGCAAAGGGGGATAAGTTGCTTGCCCAAGGCCACACAGCTAGGTAATTATTAAATGTCTGAGACCGGATTTGAACCCAGGTACTCCTGACTCCTGGGTCAGTGCTTTATCCACTATGCCACCTAGCTGCCCCGTGAATAGCACTTTTTAACTTAAGTCTATCAGAATTGTCTTGGGTCACAGAACTGCTAAGAAAAGGTAAGACATTCACAATTGATTCACAATTGGTCATCTTGCGATATTATTACATTGTATACTGTATATTTCTCATTTTATCTGCTCATGTAAGTCTTTTCAGGTTTTATTGAGAGCACCCTGATCATCATTTCTTATAGCAGAATAGCAACCCATCATAATCATACATCACAATTTGTACAGACATTCCCTAATTGATGGGAATCTCCTCAATCTCCTGCTCCTTGCCACCAGCAAAGAGATGCTATAAATATCCTTCTACATATAGGTCCTTTTCTTTCTCATTTTTAATCTCTTCTGGAATAAATATTGGTGGCATTGCTAAGTCAAAGGGTTTGCATGATTTTATATTTGTACAAAGTTCCAAAGTGTTCTATAGAACAATTGAAACATTTTACAATTCTTCCAAAAGTGCATGACTGTCATATTTTCCCTACATTTCTTCCAACATTCATCATTTTCCCCTTTCTTTCCTATTAGTCAATCCAGTAGGTATAAGATAGTACTTCAAACTTGATCTAATTTTGCATTTCTCCAAACAATAGTGAGTTATGATTTTTTTAAATATGGTCATAGATAGCATTGATAATAGTTCATCTGGAAACTGTTCATATTCCTCGATCATTTATCTATTGGGCAATGACTTTTCTTTTATAACTTGACTCAGTTCTCTATATTTGAGAAATTTTCAATATTTCCCCACAATTACTATTGTTAACCATATTTCCCTCTGTCCTCTTATTGTTATTCTCATTTATTCTGTGCTCTCTTTCCTTTCACCCTGTCATTCCTCAAGTGTTTTACTTCTGACCCTCCCTTTCTCTCCATTACACTGCAAAAAAATTTTCCTAGACCTTTTTATAATTGTTTTTATTTAAGGAAATGAGGTTAAGTGACTTGCCTAAATTCAAACAGCTAGGCAATTATTAAGTGTCTGAGGTTGTATTTGAACTCAGGTCCTCCTGACTCCAAGGCTGGTGCTCTACCCATTGTACCACCTACCTGTCCCTACAAAAATTTTATGTGAAATAACTTAACCCATTCTATGTCCCCTTTTCACTTTCTCTCAGTATATTCCTCTATTACCTCTTAACTCCATTTTAAAATTATTAACCCTTCATATTCAACTCCCACCTATGTGCTGCCTATATATTCTCCTTCAAACTGACTTCATAAATAAGAAAATTCATTTGAGCTATCAATAACATCTTCCCATCTGGGAATATAAGCAATGCAACATCAAGTCCCTTCTGATTTGTTTTTCACATTCACCCTTTTATGCTTTACTTGAGTCTTTTATTTGAAGATCAAATTTTTTATTCAACTCTGGTCTTTTCAACAGGAAAGTTTGAAAGTCCTCTATTTCATTGAATGACCTTTTTCCCCTGAAAATAAATGCTCAGTTTTGCTGAATAGTTGAATCTTGATGGTAATTCAACCTCTTTCGCTTTCTGGAATATCATATTCCAAGCCTTATGATCCCTTAATGTAGAAGCTGCTAAAATCTTGTGTGATCCTGTCTATAGCTGCATGATAATGGCATTTTTTCTACCTGCTTGCTATATTTTCTTCTGAATTCTGAAATTTGACTATAATATTCTTGGCAGTTTTCATTTTGGAATCTTTCAGGAGGTTATCAGAGGATTCTTTAAATTTCTCTTTTTACTCTCTGATGCAAGAATATTAGGGAAGCTTTCTTTGATGATTTCTTAAAGATGATATTTAGGTTATTTTATGTTTGCTTTTTTCCTTTTTAATCATGACTTTCAAGTAGACCCGTAATTTTTAAATTTATCTTGTCTAGATCTACATATGACTTATATGAAAATAAGTTTTTATTGACTAGTTTATTTTTAGTGTGTTTTTAGGATCAGGTTCCCTCATTTAGTAAGAACTAGCCCTCTATCATGTCAGATATTCACTTAAGTTTAAGTTAGATGTGGTGACCAGATTGATTGAGAATCCTTCACCATTTATTAGGAGATTATTTATAAAAATGACTGCAAGATTCAAAGACAAAGTTCCCCCTTACTAGCAGAAAGTGGGATTTACCAAAGGCTAAGCAGAAAGCAGAGTTTTACCAGAGTCCCAGTTCTCCTTTCTGGCAATTGGAGGAACCTTTGTCAAAGGACTAGCTGAGGCACTTTTCTTTTTTTCCTTAGCTAGAGTCTAAACTGAATAATGAACTATTCTAGAGAAGATGAGAGGGTGACTGTTAACCACTGACTGCAAGTTTGTCTTTCCCAGTATACTTTCTATTTATAAAGATATTTGAGATAGAATTAAGAAATTATGTTTAATCACTTGTACAAAAATATTCATAACAGCCTGGTTTGTGGTGGCAAAGAATTGGAAATTAAGTGAATGTCTTTCATTTGGGGTATAGCTTAACAAACTGTGCTATATGTATGTCATGGAAAACTATTGTTCTATTAGAAACCAGGAGGGATGGGATTTCAGGGAAGCATGGAAGGATTTGCATAAACTGATGTTGAGCGAATTGAGCAGAACCAGAAAAATATTATACACCTGAAGAGCAACATAGGGGTGATGATCAACCTTAATGAATTCGCTCATTCCATCAGTGCAACAATCAGGCACAATTTTGGGATATCTGTGATGGAGAATATCATCTATATCCAGAGAAATAATTGTGGAGTTGAGCAAAGATCAAAAACTATTAACTTTAATTAAAAAAATTATCTTATTATGCAATTTTGCTATGTCTTATACTTTATTTTTTTCCTTAAGGATGTGATTTTTCTCTCATCACACTCAACTCAAATCAAAGTATACCAGGGAAACAATGTAAAGACTAACAGACTGCCTTCTGTGGGGGGTGGGGGAGGGAAGCAAGATTAGGGGGAAATTGTAAAACTCAAAAGAAATAAAATTTCAAAAGAAAAAGAAAGTATGTTTTACACAAATACATCTACAACATTAACCAAACTGCTCACTACCATGGGGATGGAAGGATGGTGGTAGAAAAATGTAGAATTTATAAATTTGCAAATGGGTGAATGTTTAAAAACTACTACTGTATGTTAAATGGGAAAAATCAATTAGAAAAAATGAAAGTCTGGGAAATAATAACTAGTCGGGTGACCTACTTTGTCCAAATTGAACTATGCTCAAAACAAGTTTCTATTTTTTTTTTCAGTTCCTCTGTTTTATTGTAAAAGCTATCTCTGGGATTCCCTCCATAGATCTGATCTCCAAGAAGTCAGATGATCTGATCTAATATACAAATGGCAGCTTTGCAAATTTAACTATAGTTGGCTCAGTAACTTTGTCCTTTGTTTCTTTTGAATTTCAGAGAATTTTAATACACGTGGTTTATACATTTATATGTATATATGTATATATATTTATAAATTACTCTCTTGGTATATACCTATGTATGTGTGTGATTTTTTTTCTCCCTCTGTCTTTCTGTCTCTGTCTCTGTCACTCTCTTTGCTTCTTTCTATCTCTATCTTCTTTTCTTCTATTTCTATTTCTTGTTCTTGTTCTCTCTCTTTCACTCTATCTCTCTTTCACTCTGCTGTCACTCTATGACTCTGTGTCTGTCTCTGTCTTTCTGTCTGTTTCTGTCTGTCTCTCTCTGACTCTCTCTCTCTCTCTCTCCCCCCAAACATACCACACATAGAGGTAAAATAAAATAGTAATGTACATATGAACAACCACTAAAAGTATAAATCTAACTCTGATTTGTTGATTCCTGCTCTTATAACCAATACAGTTGACTTTCATCACACCCCAGAGACATCTTCCTACCTAAATTTCTCCCAATCATCAGCAGGTCCATGCAGCCGGGCAGACTGCCCTATGTCATTAGTGTCTGAGAAGGACCAGCCCTAGGTCAAGCAGTGTCCCTAGAACCTATAGAATTTATGGATGGCACAATCATCCACAACATCAAGAACCCACAGACATTGAGGGACATTATTATGCTTATAGGATAGCCTAAGCTTCTGGATATGGTATAGTAAGACTGCTAAGAGATATTATCTTTAAAACAGTTTTGTATTTGAATATTCCTGGGAAATCTTTCACCTTTTCCTCATAAGCAAACTGAACTGGAGAAGGAAAGGCAAACCTTTCCTTAAGATACTCCAGTATCTTAATAAAATAACAAGAACAACAAACAAATTGGGTCACCAAAAAATCAGACAAAATTGAAACAGCTAAAAAACAAAAGTTCTTAAAAAAAGACTATTTATGTAGAGTTTGTGACCATTTATATCCGGTGTGGATTTTATCTTCTCTCCTCTCTCCCATAGAGAAAAACTACCTCCCTCCACCTCGGTTGATTGTAAAGTCCAGGAAAGACTTACCCATATTTTCACATTCTTTATTTTTGCCAGAATGTCTTAATACAAAGTCTTCCTTAATCATACCTGGCAGAATCAACTAGAAACAGTGACTAAAGTTCTTTCATCATACAAGCAAGTAGCATTGTCAGGTTCATTTGGATAACCTACAGGCAACCTAAGAGTAACAACATCTTAATACATGGCGAAAAGAAAGAGATCAATTTTAAGGTAACAAGGGTCTGTTCTTAGTACACAAAAGAGCAGGTGTAGGAAGTAAGCTATTTGTTCAAGATCAAGAAGTACAGGTGAGCTGTAGCAAACCAGGGGCAAAATAGAAAAAAAAAATCTAGACATGAGACAGTGGTAAAAGCCCCAAAAGTCAAGTTAAGCCAAATCAATTTGACCTTATGTAAAAAAAAATGCACTTCCAACTTGAATTTTCTAAAATGATGATTGAACCAGTGACCTTTTTCATTCTAGCATTTGATGTTACCTCCTACCATGTTACATTGAATAAGCTTGAGTTCTTGGTCATTCCTGGACCCTATTAATATTTCCCATTTGGGAAATAGCTGTGGGTGGCAGGGGGAACTACAGAAAAAAAATGCTTGCTAGGAGTTCTGGGTCCCTGTTTTACTGACTAGATATGATCACTTTAATGTCAGTTATTCTAAGGAGTCACTGTTATTCTTAAACAGCCACAACCTTTTAAAAAATCTCTTCGGGTCACTTATATATAATGTTGGCTTTCACAGAATATGACATAAAGGTGGACAAAACTGTTGGCTCTGAGTCAATTAAATTGTTTAGGGAGTAACACAACACACATGCACATATGTATACACATACACACAAAACCCCAGTACAAAAACTGAAATAGTCCAACCTCATGCTGAGAAAAATTGACTATCTCCAACTGAGGGCATTCAATGAAAAAAAGGTATTTGAGTTAGATAAAGATGACTGCCTAGTGTTCGTGAGACTAAAGATTAGTCAAAAGATTATAAGAATACCTAGTCTTTTAAATGCAGTGGAAAAAATTTAGATTTGCAGATCAAGTCAGGATCTATTGGGCTTTTTTTTTATTCTTTTAAATTCACAAATATGAAAATGAATATATATTCAGAAACACATTTGAATTCTCCATTGTTTTCATATATGTTTATAATTATTATGGTATAGAGTTTTTTATATTTTAATTTTAGTGTGAATTTAATAATCAACAAAAAACCCAAATTAAAGTAGACTGAATGTTGTTTGTGAACATGAAAAATTATCCTGAGGTTTATTTATTCTTTCAAAATGTGTAATAAGTCTAATAAAGTAGAAATTAAATTGATCTTTTTTAATTTTCTTCTATGTATTTTAATATTTTGATACACTTTTCATATATTTACTTCTGTTTGTTTTTAATCTTTCACTTCTCATCATACACATATACACATGGATCATGACCTTCCCTCAAAATGAATAAGCATAGTATGCAAAATAAATCAACATATTGGCAGTGCTTTAAAGTATATTTCTGATTTGAAATCTCTAGTCCATTACCTGCCTACTGAGAAGTAAGAGTTTTTTGAACTCATGATTGAATAGAGAATTGAAAAAAGTGTTCTGTTATTTTCCTTTTTTTTTTGCTAATAGATATGCAGAATGGTAACCAAGAGTTTAGTACCTCACACCATGTTTAGAAGGCACATGGTAAATAATTCTCCAGAAATCATGGAGGAAAAAATTGCTTTAATTCACAAATCTATAAATGTACATTAAAATAATTTAGAGATTCTGATTCACAAATAAAATTATAAATATCGGTGGCCCTAAGGAGAATTCTAATGCAATATTGATGAACCAGGGGATGGGTACCCCATTTTGCAAATAATTTGGAATTATATACAAAAATCTAACAAGCAGTTCATGTCTTTTGACAATAGTGTATCAATGTCCTCCTCCTACTCCAATATTTACTGTTTTCTACTTTTGTCATTTCTTGTAATTTTGAGATAGAATCTCAGAAATCTTTTAATTTGTACTGTTTTATTGAAAATATTAATGTATATAATAAATATGTCTTCATTCATTCATATCTTCATATAATGTGTGTGTGTGTATGTGTGGTTGATTCTTCTCCTTTGTTATCGAAGACCAAAATGACAACACTATGTTTGAAACAAATTACAGTGTATCCTACTGTGACTGATCAGAGCAATATGAGCTCAGAATCCTCTACCACAGATTGAGTACAAATAGTCCATATGAACACCTGGGGTGGGTACTCTTAACTTATGTATGTCACATTTCCTTTGAGCTGCTTTAATTCTGTGTTCCTCATAGAGTGCAGGCCCCTCACCGATGAGGGCACACCATGCTGGGTGGTCCTGAACTAGTATCTCCCATGCTGTGCAATCAGTTCTAAAGTTCTTCAATGAGACATTCAGGTTGTCTCAGTATTTCTTCTGACCCGCCTTGTGACACCTGCCCTGTGTGAGTTCTTCATAAAATAGTTTTTTTGGCAAGCATATCTCTGGCATTCTAACATGTCCAGATCATCACAATGGCAATCTTTGTAATAAAGTTGGCATGCTAGGCAGTTTAGCTCGAGAAAGGACCTCAGTATCTGGTACCTTCTCCTTCCAGGTGATCTTCAGAATTTTTCCTAAGACAATTTAAATAGAAGCGATTCAGTTTCCTGACATGGCACTGGTAGACTGTCCAGGTTTCACAAGTATATAGCAATAAGGTCAATACAATGGCTCTATAGACTTTCAGTTTGGTAGTCAGTGTAATATCTTTTCTCTCCCATCCCTTCTTTTGGAGCCTCCCAAAGACTGAATGAGCTCTGGCAATGTGAATGTGAACCTCATTGTCAATGTGCACTTCCTTGGAAAGGACACTGTTAAGGTAAGTGAACTTGTCCACATTAGTCAAAACTTCTCCATTTGCTGTAATCGATGGTTTCACATACGTGTGTGTGTGTGTGTGTGTGTGTGTGTGTGTGTGTGTGTGTGTGTGTGTGGTGTTTGTCCTTTGTACTCAAAGAAGACCTTGATATCAGGGATATGATGCTATGATGCATGGCATGCATGTGAATTGAACTTGAGTGAAGGGGTGCTATGCTAAATTACCAGCCTCACTTTATCCTCTATGGTCATCTAAGTCCAGTGGACTTGATTTAGATCAGAATGACTGTGTCCTGTACACAAGGCAATCAAGGTTAGTGATTTTCCCACAGTCACCTAACTAGTAAGTTTCAATTATTTGAACTTGGGGTCTCAATTCTGGGGTTGATGCTTTAATCACTGCACCACCTAGCTGCATACATACAAGCTCTTTTGTGGTAGTAACAGAAGGGAAAACTAGAATACTCATCAATTGAGAAATGAATAAATAAAATTTTGATATGAGATTAGGGCAAAAACGCATACAATAACTTCAGTTTTGTAAAAATGAAAAATTTGGAAGACTTCTTAAAGTGATGAGGAGTCAAATTAATAGAGTCAGGATGCCAAGTTTTATAATAGTAACAATACAGTAAAGATAAACAACTTTGACCTATTTATTTTCATTGTTTTTGTAAAGGCTCTATACTCTGGCTAAAACTATGAATTATAAAAACTATGGTCAATTAAATAAACAGGTGGTTATAGAGTAACAAGGATGTTATATACTACTTATCTATGAGAAATAAATGTTGAAATCAGGATGCAGAATGAAACATTTATATTTTTGTATTGCCAGTGAATTAATTTGTTTTTCTTGTCTATGAATGTTTGCTGTAAGGAATTTGTTTTCTATTCCTTTGTTTTCTCTTTCTCCAATTGAATGAGAGGTGGAAGAGGGAGGAAAATAAATTTCTCTTTACTTAAATAAAAATTAGATAGCTGTGGTAGCTACACGGATGAAATATCACATATACTTTCAAATAAAGTCACTATTGTTAGTATTTTTTTAAATTTTGTTACAAAAGATCTCTCATGGGGTAGGGATAAAGTAGAAATGTCTGTAATATAAAAACAAAACACATAAAGACAATGTTAAGAAAATAGAAACTATACAAATAAATCAGAAAGTTCAGGTGAAGACAAATTCTGAATAATAGTGACTAAATGGTTATATAGAGTTTAAAACATAAGTTTAAAAAATCCTAAAAGTAAAATAAGTCATGTGAATAATTATTCTTTCTATAGATCATTCCTTATAACAGGTATTCTTACACTGGCAAGTTGAGGTTCCCAGAGAATAACACCAGCTCACAGATATACAAAAATGTATTGAAGCATGGAATATACAATATTCTAATATATAACACTCTAATTATTAAACTCCCATGATGTGTACTTTCTCTTAAAAATAGTCATTCGCAATTAATAAGAAGTTTATTTTCTATTCCTTTGCCCCTTTTCCCTCCAATTATATGAGAGATGGAAGAGGGATATTGTTTTGATAATTAACAGCTTATTTTAAAATTCTAGATACTTTGGTTTGCTTTTCAATTTTATTAAAATTTGTCCTTGTGATCTTCTATGATCACCTCTACCCATTATTGTATTAAATTTTCTTCCCTTAAGCATAGTTTTGAAAATTATTTTCTTCTATAAATCACTAATTAAAAATTATAATAAAATATTTATTTGAAACAGCATAATATATGGAGTAAGAACTTGTTATAACAAAATGCAATTTTGATAACATGTTTGATTGGAGTAATAAGTTTTAATTCAGTATTCAGTGTTCTTATATTTTAAAAGCATGAAAATATAATCTTTAATTTTTTTTGCAAGGCAGTGGGGTTAAGTGGCTTGCCCAAGGTCACACAACTAGGTAATTATTAAGTGTCTGAAGCCAGATTTGAACTCAGGTACTCCTGACTCCCACTATGCCACCTAGCCAACCCCCCCCCCCTTTAATTGTTTTTGAAGGTTGCCTAAATAATCAGTGGCAGTAATGTTTTTTTCTATTTTTTTAGTCACTACTGAACCATTTTGAGAATTTTTATTTTAGAATGTACTGTTGCCTTTAACACTATCTCTCTTTCATTCCAAATTGTGACAAATGTTTATGACAAAATTAGTCAACATGTATATAGCATTTTAAATTTTGCAAAGTGCTTGACATTTTATTTCATGGAATATTTATCTCAAAGTTCTTGACCTTATGGACTTCCAAGTGAATTTTCTTATCTTTTCTATTTGAATAAACTTTCTCCATAGTAGTTTCAGTGAGATTGTACTACATTTGTTTATTAATTTTCATAAAAGCATCATTTAGTTACATTGGCCCTGCATAAACATAAACAAGTATTATATTCTCAATACTGGCTCTACTTACAGGGTAATTTAAAGTGGATTCTATGTATATTCATGAAAAATATGAATATAATTTATTATGTTGACTGTGATATTTCATATTTTTTCATATTTCGCATACATATTTTAAATGAAAAATTTCTTTCCTCCTGGATTTTATTAGTTATGCAAAAACATATTATTTAAAGAGGTTTTTTAACTGTACTACTGAAATGAAGTAAGTTGTTTTCAACTAATTTTTAGGATTTTCAAAATATGCCATTATAAATATAAGTACTGAGGCTATGATTTCACTAATATAGGAATGAATAAACTTCCTCTCATGATACAGGTCAAGGTTATAGAGTATCAGACACAGACCTTGAATACAGGTAATTCTGGCACCATGACTTTCTTTGTATCTACACAACATTGTGTCTCATAAAATTTACCAAAAAGTTATCCTATCATCCTATGATCATCAAGTTGTTTAATCCCATTCCTATGGCTTGTCCCAATTTTATCTCATATCTTGCTCTGATTCAGACAATGGAATGTTATTTGACTTACAAAAGAAGTCTAATAGAATGTCTTCTATCCTTTTTATTTTTTTTAAATTTAGACAATATTGAGTTAAGTGATCATTGAAAGATTGATAGAATTCACTTACATGTCCAACTTGGCTGAGTTCATTATCTTTAGCTTCGATTTTTTTCTTACTTTTTTATTTTTGTTGTCAACTTTATCTCTTTGAATTTAAAAATTAATAAATTTTTGTTAATTCATTGTTGAAGTTTTAGTTTTTATTTTTCCTAAGATGTTCCTATTCAATGATCTCTTTTTTGTTTATGAAAATGTTTGGAGCTATAAAATTTACTCTGAAGAAAACTTTGGGTACATATCAAATGTTTTGGTATGATATATCATTATTATAATTTTAATTGATATAAAATGATTTTATTATTTACTGATTTGTTTTCTGACCCATTAATTCTGTTTTTTAATTTTATTTATAAAATCTTTTTTTATTTTATTTTATCTTAAATTTATTTTATTTATGTATTATTTTATTTATTAATTTTTATCCATATGCATATGTGTATACATATTTCCCAGTTACAAAATGTCCCTCCACTCTCCCTTCCCAACCCCCTCCCCTCAGTGAGTAATAGTCAGGTCAGCATTTTAAATACATATTTTGATAAAGATGTTAATAAATTAGTAATGTTTGGCATGAAGAATTAAGATTAAGCAAAAGAGATACATAAGAGATAATATTTATGAAGTGTTCATCAGATTCAGAATAGTTGTTGTGTTGTGCGTGTGTGTGTGTTTTGTTTTGTTTTGTTTTGTTTTTCTTCCTTTGGATGGGAATAATATAGTCCATAGTCAGTCAGACACAAGTTGTCCTAACTCTGGACTGAGGAGAGGAGCTGCTTCCATCAAGGTTGTTCATCTCATAATGTTATTATTGATGTGTACATTTTTCTCTTGGTTCTACTCCCTTCACTTAGCATTAGATACCATTAAGTTATTCCATCCCTCTCTAGAGTCCATCCATTTATGGCTTCTTATAGAACAATAGTATTCCATAGTATTCATGTACCATAACTTCTTTAACCTCTCGCCAATTGATGGGTATCCCCTCACTTTCCAATTCTCTGCCACGACAAAAAGAGCTGCTATGAATATTTTGGAACATGTAGGACTTTTCCCATTTTTTATAATTTCTCCTTGATATAGACCTAGAATTGGAATTACTGGAACAGTTTTATTGCTCTTTGGGCATAGTCCCATATTGCTCTCCAGAAAGGTTGGATCCATTCACAACTCCACCAGAAATGCATCTATGTCCCAGTCCTCCCATAACCTCTATAACATTGATCATCTTCCCCTTTTCTCATCTTGGATAATCTGATATGTGTAAGATGATACCTCACTGTTGTTTCAATTTGCATTTCTCTAATCAATAATGATTTGGAGCATTTTTTCATATGATTATATATATATATATATATATATATATATATCTTTAATTTCTTCATTTGAAAACTGTCTGTTCATTTCCTTTGACCATTTATCAATTGGGGTGTGATGACCCACTCATTCTTTGGGATTATATTATTCCCCCTTCATTTAAATCTGAAACCTTTCTTCGAGTTCTTTTGATTGACTAAAAATTGCATTGCCTTGTGGTCAATAAAGAATATATTCAAAAGTTATTTTTTCAATTAGCATATGAAATTTTTATGTCCCACCTTGGTCTCATTTTCTTACCCTTAAGCACTAAGTGAGTGTTTGCTTAGTCACGTACCTGTTAAAGATCTTATCTTAAAAAGCCCAAGGTCTTCCACAGCATCAAAGGCCACTTGCTATCATCCTGGTCTATATCTTGCCACTGGATCTGAATGACTCCTGAAGAGAAAGTGAGGCTGGTGACTTCTCACAGTCTTTGCTCACTTAAATCCAATTAATTTTCATGTCATGGCATTGCATCCCTTATGTCATATCTCTTTTTAAGAGCAAAGAACAAGCAGCTACCAATATATTTTTTGGTCAATTTTTATAAAATCACAGTGAAAAGTCTCAAAGCATAGATTCTCACAATTCCTATTCACTTGCTACAAAAACCCCAGCATATCTTTTTCTACTATTATATTTAGGGGCTTAATTTCTTTTAAATTTATCATACTATTAATATTTGTCTAGCTTTAAAAAGGAATACCTACAAATCCTCAATAATGATCATTTTACCATGCACTTCTCTCCAATTTCACTTTCAGTATTTATATGATAGCCTGATGTTGCATATATATATATATATATATATATATATATATATATAGTTTTGATTTTATTTTATAATCTGTGGCTCATTTTAAGTATAATATAGCTTCCCTACTCATCTCTTTTAACTATGGATATTTTAATGTTATATCACCTGAAATCATGATTGAAACCCCTGCTTTCTGTTATTAACTGAGGAATACTTTCCCCCTAATTTTAAGTCTATTAAATTTGATGCTTTTAATATGATCATTGTATACCATTCCTCTTGAGCTACTGCCCAAATTGACAATTGAACTAATGAGTTAAGTACCCAGTGGGTGGCTGCTATTTCCATTAATTCCAAGGTACCCCATAAATCTTAGGTCCCAACACAAAAATACCTGAGCCTTTATCATTGTATTTCTCATTAAAAAATTAGCCTATTGATTCTTTTTTTAGGTTTTTGCAAGGCAAATGGGGTTAAGTGGCTTGCCCAGAGCCACACAGCTAGGCAATTATTAAGTGTCTTGAGACCGGATTTGAACTTAGGCACTCCTGACTCCAGGGCCAGTGCTCTATCCACTGTGCAACCTAACCCCCCTAGCCTATTGATTCTTAAGAAAGGCACTTAGAAGGATGGCAAAGAATATAAAATATTATTTTTATAAACTTGGAGTATACTTTCCAATATGCTATACATCTAGAACCCATGGAAAGGATGGCATCAAGCATGGAGTTAACATAGAACTTGGTAATAGTGAGACACTTAGGAAGTGTGTATACACAAACCTACTCATTTCTATGATTCTATCCAGACTCAAATGATTTTTTTTTTACTGCAGTAGAGTCCTAACAAAGCTAAAGTTCGATTGATGGGGCTTTATCTTGAGTCCACAATTTTTTCTTTACCTTTTCTTCCAATAATCAAGTTCCTTAAAACTGCTGCTCACATCCCGCCCCCCCCACGACTCTCAGTAGCTACATCTGTTTGCATTATTTCTTTGCCCTAAAGCTGTGCCTTAAAATTTTCTTCATTGACTCTGTAGCTACTGGATGGGATATACCCTTTCAAAGGAGAAGCTCTGATGCCAATCGCAACAGTACTGGTGGGGAGAAATAGAGAAACCCCTATTTTCTTAACAAGAGATAAAGGTCTGTGTTCTTTCACAAATATTTGTTTTAATCTTTATTATGTCAAACTTTTCAACTCTTGTTTTCTGGTTTTAATTGTATAAAACTCATACGAGATGACAATCACAATATTAGCATCTCATTCAATATCATTCACACTTTGATAAACATTTTCTTACCATATAATCATGATCTAATCATCTGTGTCTACATTTTGGCACTACAATTGGATATGTATGAAGGTAATGAGGTGAGAACCTAGGCAAAACTGTCTTATCTTAGTGTGTAGACAACATTTTGTTGGATGCTATTTGCTCTTTCATTTTACCTCTGTCTTCCATTCAACAGATGAATAGGTTAATTATTCACATTTATAGTTATGATTGTTGGGCTGTTTTTTTCCCCTGAATCTTAACCTGGTATAATTTTTCTTCTCTCCATTTTCTGCTTTCCCTTTTCAACATAAGAAACTATCACGAGGAAGTAAAAGGAACAAAACTGATGCCGGTAATCCATAATTAGACTGATCTAGTCCTTTTCCCATTTCCACCCTTTCTTCACCTATTCCAGACCCAGATCAATGCATCTTATCTCCCTTCTTTAATCATTAATCATTACCAACCACCCAGAAATAGTTTTTTTCTCCTTGTGACTCCTTTCTATCCACTTCTACTCTCACCTTAAAAAGTGATTTTTGCCTCTTCATGACACTTAGTTTCTTATTTAATTTATTTTCCTTCTATAGAATTCTGTTTTGTACATGTTTATCACTCCCCTTGTCTGTCTATGAGTTAAACTAAGTTCATGGAATGCTTGTTAATATCATTCTCAAGTTCATGAACAAGAAATAACCTCCCTTTTCCCTCATTTCTTTCCTAATGCATTTCTTCCCTTTCCTGTCTTAATCCTAAACAAAATAAAAGGATACTCAGTCTAAAACTTTATCTTAATCTTACTGTGTGCTATCTTAGATTCTTGAAGAGTAATATTTTCCTAGGGATAATGGTCTTCTCAATCCTCATCAAGAGATAAGTACTTGATCATTGTTGCTCCTTATTTTTATTCTGTTGTTTCATGTCTTCTGGATGTGTGTATTTCAGAGATTCTGGACAGTACTGATTTTCTCAATAGAATTATCAGAATTCAGTTCTTTTATTATAAATCTATTTATCCCACTGAAAAATTAAATTTAGTTTTGTTTATAATACACAATTTATATCTTTAACTGCACTTTTGTTCATTTGATTTATAATTGCTGCACAATCTTGATATGACTGTAGATATGTCTATTTTTAAATATTAATGTATTCTCAATTAATTATATATTTTGACCCCCCCTTCTCATTTCTCCTTCCCAATGGAAAAAAGAAAATATAAAATACAATCTGACTATTCAAAAAATATGTAAAATAAATCTAAAAATGTATAGCATTATAAATATGCCTCATCTTATAACTTTCAGATGATTCCTTCGGAATCAAGGTTTATCACAGCATTAATCAGGATTCCTAAATCGTTTTTTAAGTGACTTGCCCAGAGTTACACAGCAAGGTAATTATTAAGTGTCTGAGGTCGAATTTGAACTCAGGATCACCTGACTCCAGGGCTGGTGCTCTATTCACTGTGCCACCCGGCTGCCCCTCAAAGTTCATTTTTATAATATTGTTGTTTTCCTCAAAAAATTTTCTGAATCTGCCAACTTGAAATTGTGTAAGATCATAAATGTCTTCCCAGGTGTTTAAGCAACTGCCTTCATTCTTATAGCATATCAGCATTTCATTAAATCCAATAGACATTTTTAGCCATTTATAGATGGGGCCGCAAAGTGCCATAGTGGATATAGTACCAATCCTGGAGTGAGGAAGATTAGTCTTCTTTAAATCAAATCTGGTCTCAGATGTGTGAACCTAAGCAAGTCACTTAATCCTGTTTGCCTCAGTTTCCTCATCCTCATCTGTATATATAATCTGCAGAGGGAAATGGCAAACCCTTACAGTATCTGTGCCAATAAAACACCAAACTTTCATGAAGACTCAGACATGACTGAAAACTAAGTAAACAAAAATAAAAGAGATGATGAGAATCACCTTAACTTCCAATTCTTTGTCAGTACAAAAATAATTTATTTTGTATGTATAAGATTTTTTCACCTTTTTTCACCTCACTTCTCTTTCATCCCAATTTATAAGATAGGAGTGTGATGTTTCAGTCAAAGGATTAGCAGTTTCATTTAATTTACCAAACTATATGTGTGTGATGCATCCATCTTATTTTCCAGATTGACCGTACCAATTTGCAGCTCTACAAAAAATGCATCAATGTGCCTTTAGCCCCTTAAATATTTGTCATTTTCATTTTAATCAACTTTTCCAATCTGATGTTTTTGAGGTGAAACCTCAGAGTTACTTTAATTTGCATTTTTCTATGAGTAATTTGGAGTAGTTTCTTTCATATGGCTATAGATAGCTTGGATTCATTCCCTTGAGAACAGTCTTTTCAAGGCACATTAATGCACTGTTGGTAGAGTTTTGAATTGGTACAGCCATTTTGGAAAGAAATTTGTATCTGTGAGCCAAATTTTACTAAATTGTGCATACTCTTTCACCCAGTGATACCACTTCTAAGCTTATATCACACATACCTACACACACAGACACACAGACACAGACACACACACACACACACACACACACACACACACACACACAGGCAAACTGAAAAAAAGACAGAAAAAAGTATCCACAATTATAGAAATATTTTTGAAATTTATCAAAGGAAGCAAAGAACTGAAAAATAAAACTATCCACATCAGCTAGGGAATAAATTAACAAACTATAGTTTGAGGAAAATTTTGGGAACAAAGCAAAGATGGCAGAATAAAGAAACAACTCAGGTGAATTTTTCCAACATTTTCCTCCAAACAACTTTAAAATAAGGTCTCAAATTAAATTCTGGAGTAGCAAAGTCAAAAAAGGATCAGAGTGAGACAAGCATCTTATCCATCTTGTGGTAGAGGATGGCAAAAATAATGGTAACAAGAGATAGTGGTGACAGAAGTTGTAGTAGCTTTAGGAACTCACAAACCAGAGGTGATAAGGAAATCTGGAAAATGGTAATAGAGAGATTGCAGTGAATATGTTTATTCCATTACTTGTACCCAATTCTGCCTCAAAGTTCAAGAGCAGAATGGAGCACTTTTGGTCCAGAGGGAGTGGGAGCCCTCATAATCAATATTGCTTTTGGCCAAGGAATAGTATTGCTTCTATTCTAAAGGAAGCAGGGTTCCTGAGGAACTATAGCACTTCTAATGCTAAGGAATCGTGGATTCTTAAAAGCAGTCTCACTTGCAGTTCCAGAGGATTAGCGATCCTTCCTCAATAAAGAGCAGAGTGAAGACCAAGAAAGCAGTGGTTGCACTTCAACCTAGATCACATCACCTAGGAAACAGTTTAAATTTCCATATCATTAGAACTAGATCTAAAAACACCAGTGGAAAACAAAAACAAAGCCTGAACAGTGAGATAGTGTCCTTCCACTCTCACAAAGAGTCCAAAAGGAGATAAAATAAGCAATCCACAAAAAAAGAACCTGATCATAAAAACCTACTTTGAAAGGAAAGTTAAGACACAAACTCAGAATACAATGATGTCAAAGCAGTTTGCATTAAAGACTCAAATTCAGACGGCCAAAAACCCATTAAGAATTGCTGGACAAGCTAAAATTTTTTTTAATAAAATAATAGTGATAGAGAAAAATTCAGGCAGAAATGAGAGCTTATCTTGTAAATTTTTGAGATAATTAACAACTTGGTTAAAGGGGCACACAAATACTAAACAAAATAATATTGGGGGGCGGCTAGGTGGCGTAATGGATAAAGCACCGGCCCTGGACTCAGGAGTACCTGGGTTCAAATCCGGTCTCAGACACTTAATAATTACTTAGCTGTGTGGCCTTGGGCAAGCCACTTGACCCCGTTAGCCTTGCAAAAAAAAACTAAAAAAATGATAATATTGGACAAATGGAAAAATAAATACAAAGCTCACTGAAAAAAAATTTCTTTAAAATTAGAACTAGGTAATTGAAAACTAATGACTCTATATGACAGGAAAAAAAGTCAAAGAAAGTCAAAAGAATTGAAAACCTAGAAGAAATTACAAAATGTCTCATAAAACAACTGACCTGAAAAGTAGATTGTAGACATAGTTTAAGAATTATTGGATTACTGGGGTGGCTAGGTGGAGTAGTGGATAAAGCACCGGCCCTGTTCAAATCCAGTCTCAGATACTTAATAATTGCCTAGCTGTGTGGCCTTGGGCAAGCCACTTAACCCCATTTGCCTTGCAAAAAAACTTTTAAAAGAATTATTGGATTACCCAGAAGCAATAATCAAAGAAAAAGACCATCATATTTCAAGATATTATCAAGGATAGTTTTCCCACTATCCTAGAACCAGGGGGTAAAGTTGAAATTGAAATAATTCATCAATTATCACCTACAAGAGATTCCCAAGATGAATCCCAGGAATATTGTTGTCAAATCTAAAAGTCCTCACTTCAAAGAAAAATATTTCATGCAGTCATAAAGAAATTCAAATACCATGAAGCCATAGTTAAGATTACATCTACCGTGTTAGAAAATATGATATCTCAGATGGCAAAAGAGCTATGGTTACAACATCACATGTAAGTCTTTACAACTTTTTTGTGGTGTTTGTTTTGAAATCCATCTACTCATCATTTATTAAAGCACAAAATTATTCTGTCACGCTAAAATATCTCAACTTGTTCATGCATTTGGGAATTGAAGGACTCCATTTTTTCTTTTTCAACAAAAAAATCTTTTTCTTTTCAACTCTTAATTATTTTATATCATCAGTCAAAGTTACCTTACACTTATAGCCTCTGTTTATATATAGTCCTTCTAATAGAGTTGCAATTTTCAAGAGTTAACAAGTATCAATTTGCCATGTAGGGATGTAAACAATTCAACCTTTCTAAATAACACTTTTCCTTTTCTGTTTACATTTTTGTGCTTCTCTTGAGTCTTACCTTTGCAGATCAAGCTTCCTGTTCAACTCTGCTCTATTTTTCAGGAATGTTTGAAAATTCCTGATTTCACTGAATAGCTATCTTTCCCCCCCCCTGAAATATTATACTGTTTTTAATGAGTAGATTATTTTTGGTTGTAATCCAAGCCCCTTTAAGTCCTCCAATACTTTAAACATAGAAGCCACTAAATCATGTACAATTCTAACTGTGACTTCTTGATATTTGAATTGTTTTATTTTTATTATTTGTAGTATTTTCTTCTTGGGTTATAATTCTGGAATTTGACTACAGAATTCCTTGGAGTTTTCATTTTGGCATCTCTTTGAGGAGGTGATTGGTAGATTCTTTCAATGACTATTTTGCCCTCTGCTTCTAGGATATCAGGGTAGTTTTTCCTTGATAATTTCTTGGGAAAAAATTCTGTCTTTTTTGTTCATCACTTTCAGTTAGTCCAATAATTTTTAAATCATCAATGCTGGATCTACTTTCCAAAGTCAGTTTTTTTTTTTCCCCAATGAAGTTTCGTTTCTTTGTTTTTATTTTGTTTTTGCATTTTTCTCATTCTTTTGATTTTTTTCTGATTGATTAGGGTATTCTGTTCTTTTTTTTTGCTGTTGCACCTGCTTATTTTTTCCATTTGACCAAGTTTTGATTTTAAAGAACTATTTTCTTCAGTCATTGTTTGTCCTTCCTTTTATAAACTGTTAACTTTCTTACATAAATCTCATTTCCCCCCCCCAACTTTTCTTGTATTATTTGATTTTTAAAAACATTGAATTCTTCTGGGAAGACTTTTGTATTTTGAGACCAATTCACAATCTCCTTTGAGGCTTCACATGTAGGCATTTTGATATTGTCCTCTTCTAAGTTTGTGTTTTCATATACCCTGTTGCCATAATAACTTTCTATGTTCAGTGTTCTTTTCTGGTTTTTGCTCATTTTAACCTATTTCATTACTGTTAAAGCTGAGCTCTACTCTTGTGATACAGGTGATACTTTCCAAACTTCTTCTGCTAGGGGCCAGGGACCTGATCCCTGGCTTTCTGTTCCAGGTCCTCTGGAATAAATGGCTTGTCCACTGAACTGGGGTGGCCCAGCCTAATTATACCTTTTGTGCCACGGTTCTAGGGCTGGCAATTTACCTTTGTGCTAGGACTGGAAGCCTCATAGCTGCTCTGTTGTGCCACTGACCTCATGAGCTTGTACTGAGGGGCCTTGGTTACTGATATGTGCTCTGCCTAAGAGCCTCTCAATGGCTTTCCTGAATACCATCCATGCTAGGCTTTTTATCAAGTGCTCCCCTTTTACTCAAGTGAGACATATCTTTCCTTAAGTCCTTCTAAATCATCTTAACTTGAAAAATTATTTCATTCTTTTTGTTGTTTCTGTCACTCCAGATCCATTTAGAGACCTGATTTAAAGTTGTCAGGCACATTGGGGAGGGGACAGGGAAATTCCTGACTTCTCTCTGCCATCTTGGCTCCACCAATCTATGACACCATTCTTTCTAGTTGTTTGCAATAGCTATTATTTGGATCCAAAAGCCCTTGAAAATAGCAAAGTCATTTCTTACAGTGCTAAATTTGAAATTTATTCAAGTCGGTGACTTGGGTATTCTCTATATTCATATTTAGTTTGAAGGCAAATTTCCATTATTGTTTGTTAAAATATCATATTCCAGTTTGGTACATTAATTTTTTCATATGTCTTAAGAAGAAAAAAAATATTTTATTTTCTAAAAATTATTTCTGGTTTCCATGCCATTTTAAACAGCAGGTAACCCACAACTATTACATTTTGCATTTTTAATATTTTATTTTTATTCTCATATTTCTATCATATTATTGAGTTATGTTCCTCAATCCTAACTTTTGAGATCACCCCCTATGAGCATCATAGTCTGCTCTTTTTGCTAAGTTATTTAACTTTTCTCACAGTTCATAGAATCAAAGTTTTCTAGATCTAGTCTTTATAAAGCATCTTAAAAGTCATCTGGATTTTTTTTAATTTTCAAATGAGAAACTCTTGTTCTAGTATGTAAATGAGCTATTTAAAGTCACATTGACAGTAAGCAACAAAGAGAATTTGAACCTGAATCCTTGGACTATAAATTCAGTACTCTTTCCATTACACCATGCTACCTACCAAGCTCAACTGCTCTAATTTTAGTCTTTATTTCTTATTTCATTTCTTCTTTAATTTTTTCCAGAGTCACAGAATTTGAATAATTTTTATATTTGGGATCAAAGTATGTGTATCTGCTCCATCCTAAAGGTTTAGCTTCAGTGTCAAGTCCAGGACTAACCTTCCTTCTAGGAATACTGTTTCCTAGTACCTAAGATTAGTCAAGTACTTTTAGCATCACTCAATGGTGTGGATGGACCACTACTACAATTTTTGACTAGAAAACTATGTGAGTTGCCATCCAAGGCCATTGTAGAAGTGCCAGATAAGGAAGTTTGCTTGGAAACCCTGCCTTCTTCTTCAGTTCTGTCAGGACCTTAGAGCAGACAAAACCATGAATATAACCACAATTCCTACTGGGAAGTTATTTAACTCTAACTCCCCCTTATTAGTACATTTGGTGGAGTAGAGCCAAGATGGCACTGTGAAGGCAGGAATTCTCCAAAAAAAAAACCCTTTTCCCCAAAATACTCCAAAAGTCATAAAATTTTGACTCCAATCAAATTCTAGAAGGACAGAGCCCACAGAAAGACAAAATGAAGCAATCTTCCAGTCCAAGACAACTTGGTGGATCCTTGGGAAAGCTCTGTTCCACTGGACCAGAGTTAGAAGTTGCTACAGTGCAGCCAGAACCACAACTGCACCATGCCAAAGCAAGCCACTCCAACCTTCCAGGAACAGCTCACAGGGCACCTGGATCACTTGCAACAGAAGTGGTTTCCAGACTTCTTGACCCAGTGATCACCATGGACAGCTTGGAGGGTTGACAGGAGAACTCTGCAACACCAGAGTGAGCAGGGAGCCCAGGTTAGCATAAGGCCTCAGGCCAGCCCTGTGAACCCATGGAGCCCCCAAGAAGCTGCTTCCACAGTACTCAGTCCACAAATAGTAAGGATGTGGGAAGAGATTTCAGAGGTCTTTCCACTATCCCTGGGTCAGTACTCTGCTTCTTTGCACAAACTCAGATACAGGGCCCAGGCTAGGCCCCCATAATACCACAGGGGAACAGGGACCTCCTCAGCTCCAAGGCAGAGCCCTGGCCAGGGGAACAATTAGAACCTCTCACAAGACATTGGAGAAATTAAAGTCCCTGGGGGGTGTACCAAGAATCCCCAAAAACTTTGTAAGTACAGTAAATCAGGTCATAGGCTGAGGAAATGAACAAACAACAGAAAAAAAGAATCTGACCATAGAAATTACTTTGGTCCCATGGAGGATGAAAATACACACTCAGAAGATGACAGAGGCAAAGTTTCTGTATCCAAAGCCTCCAAGAAAAGTAAGAATTGGTCTCAGGCTATGGAAGAGCTCAAAAAAAGACTTTGGAAAACAAGCAAGGGAGGTAGAGGAAAAATTGGGAAGAGAAATGAGAGCAATGAAGGCAAATCATGAAAACCAAGTCAGCAGCTTGGTGAAGGAGATACAAAAATAAAAAAAACTAAAGAAATAATATGTTTAAAACCAGTTTAGATCAAATGGAAAAAGTAAAAAAAGCAGAATTGATCAGTTGGGAAAAGAGATGAAAAAAGCTCTCTGAAGAAAATAATTCCTTCAAATGTAGAATGGAACTAAAGAAAGTTGGTGACTGTGAGAAATCAAGAAACAATAAAACAAAACCTAAAGAATAAAAAGACTAGAAGAAAATATGAAATATTTCATTGGAAAAGCAACAAACCTGGAAAATAGATGCTGAAAATACAATTTTAAAATCATTGGCTACCTGAAAGTTATCACCAGGAAAAGAGCCCAGCCTTCATTTTTCAAGAAATAATCCAGCAAAATTTCCCTGAAATCCTAGAAGCAGAGGGTAAAATAGAAATTGAGGGAATCCACCAATCATCTCTTGAGATTCCAAAAAAACCTCCCAGGAATATTATAGCCAAATTCCAGAAATCCCAAGTCAAAGAGAATTACCTTGACACTACAGTCAGGATTACACAGACTTTGGCAGCATCTGCATTAAGGGCTCTTAAGGCTTGGAATATGATATTCCAGAAGGCAAAAGAACTTGGATTACAACCAAGAATCAACTACACAAAAAAAACTGAACATACTCTTTTAGAAAAAAAGATGAATATTCAATGAAATAAAGAACTTTCAAACTTTCCTCTTGAAACAACCAGAGCTGAATAAAAAGTATGATCTTCAAGTACAGGAATTAGATGAAGCACAGAGAGGGTGGACAAGAAGGGTTAATTATGATGGATTTAATGATGCCAAATTGCATGTATTCCTGAATGGGAAGAAGATATTGATAACTCATATGAACCTTCTCATTTTCAAAAGCAGAAGTAACATATATAAACAAGGAAGACATGGGAGGGAGTTGAATATAATGGTATAATATAGTAAAATGAAAGAGTCAATGGGTGAAAAAGAAATGTACTGGGAGAAAGGGAAAGGAGAGGAACAATGGACTAAGATATTTCACATAAAAGAGTCAAGGAAAAGCTTTTGCAATGGAATAGAAGAGGGGGGAAGTGAGCTTTCATTCTCATCAGAAATGGCTCAGGATGGAAATAACATACACACTCAATAGGATATAGAAATCCATCTTACCCTAGAGGAAAAAGGAGATGAAAGGGATGGGAGAAGAGGGACAAAGGGAGAGGAGGGGGCAGGGTGTAGGTGATAGAAGAGAGGGATTATCATGGGAGAGGGTAGTCAGATACAACACACTTCTGAGGAAGGACAAGGTAAAAGGAGAGGGGGGGGATAAAATAATTGGAGTGGGGATGAATGGAATGGAGGGAAATATTGTTTACAACAGCAACTATAGGGGCAGTTAGGTGGTACAGTGATAGAGCACCAGTCCTGAAGTCAGGAGGACCTGAGTTCAGATCTGACCTCAGACCTTAATAATTATCTAGCTGTGTTACCTTGGGAAAGTCACTTAACTCCATTGCCTTGCCAAAAGGAGAGAAAAACAATAGTAACTGTGGGAAAAAAATATAGAAGCAACTTTTCTGATGGACTTATGATTGAGAATGCAACCCATCCCAAAGACTAAGCCAAAGGTATCTGAACACAGATTGAATTATACAGTTTTTATTCTCTCACTTCACCTCTCTAGATTTGCTATTGGTTTTTTTTGGGGGGGGAGTTTTTGTATCTTCTTTATGAAGAAGATTATTATAGCAATGTGAAAATAAATAAATCATTTTCTTAAAAAATATGCATGGTGTTTTTAAAATCTGGAGGATGTAGATAGAATCTTGGATTATGATCTTGACTTAAGAAATTTTTATTGTGTCCTTTACCCTTTCTTAGTATTATGTATAGAATTATGGAAATAAACATTTCCTTTGAAATTGAACAAATGAAAACCTCACATAGATTACTTTTTCTTCTTTCCTCCTAATGTATCTCTTCATTTCCCCTCTACTCTCTTCTTCTCTCCTCTTCTCCTCCCCTCTCCTCTACTTTCCTCCTTTGTCCCTTCCTTATCTTTTTTTCTTCCTTTACCCCTTCTGGTGGTCTGTGTATGGGGGAATGGTTCAATGAACAATTATTAAAGTTCTTTTTTGTCTTTTACATATTCTTTCTAAAGTAGTTTTCAAGGAAAGTGAACTCCTAAGGAAATTTTCATGTTATTGTCTTTCCTAAAATTCATGACTCTGTATTCATGAAGAAATTATCAAGTGGTAACTGGCACTATAGAATTGGAGTCTACGGGATTAATTCAATTTACTGGGATTTAATAGAGTAATTTCATTCATGTGTATGTAAAATAAACTTTAATTTAACATCCTTAAAATACTATGCAGTTTTAGATTGCAAGCTCTTTGAGGACAGGCATCATTTTTTTAGGTGTTTGCAAAACAGTGAGGTTAAGCGACTTGCTCAAGGTCACATAGCTAGATTTGAACTCAAGTCCTCCTGACTCCAGAGCCAGTGCTCTATTCACTGCACCACTTAGCTGCCCCAGGAAACATTTTTTTTTACTCATTTTTGTGTACCCAGAGTTTAGCACAGTCTCTGGCACATTGCAGGTATTTATTAAATACTTATTGACTGACTGATAGTAAGTCTGCCTTTTATTATGTTAGGGCAAGTAGGTGGTAAAGTAGATAGAGCATGAACCCTGGAGTTAGGAAAACCTGAGTTAAAGTGGCACCCTTACATACTTGACACCAGATAAATGACCTTGGACAAGTCACTTAACAATGATTACATCTCAGGCTATTTCCAGTCATTCTGATTCATATCTGGGTCACTGGACTCAGATGACTCTGAAGGAGAAAGTAAGGCTGGTGACATAATACAGCACCTCCTCACTCAAATTCAATTCATATGCAAGTCATGGCATCATCTACCTGATGTCATGGTCTTCAAGAATAAAGGGCAAACATTATGTACTTTGTTTCACTCACTTACAAGATTTTGTACATTTTCTTTAATTTTTTCATAATGAAACAATAATTTTGCTATTTTGGATATTAATTGTAACTTTGATGATCAGTTGATTTTTTCCAAGTCTATTATTGTTTAGAGGCCAGAGACATTAATCAGGAAAGTTTCTAGGCCATTTATAATGCATTTATTTCTTATTCTTGAATGAATTTCATAGATTTTCATGACTTGTTTCATATAGCAAAGTCATACATATCTCATCTTAATTTTGAAATTTCTATGATTCTGACATAACGCTCTATCTTAATAAATCAATATATTTTTCAGAATTAATTATTTACTTAATAAATAAAAGGCTTCCCAATCAACTAGATTTTTTTCTAAATACTCTGGACATCTTTTGGTTTGAATAAATAACAATCATATAAATAGCTCCAGATATTATAGCTAGTCTAGACTTCTAATATGAGTTTTGATGTAGCATTAAATTTTTTAAAAACTAATTTTATCCATAAAAATTATTTGTTGCCAATTTTCAGGGTTCTAGTGTTTGCATTGTCTTGCTAATAAGAGTTTTTTTCCTTTATAGCAGTAATTGTTTGCCATAAATTCATTGATTCCCTTGTTTGTTTATTCATTCATTTGTTTATTTTATTGTTTCTTCCAGCAGCAGGAAACCTTTGCCACAATATACAGGAATCAGTAAATAAAACCCCTCCAGTTTCCAGGGTCATTTGAAGATTTTGGTATTTTCCTGATGATTCATTATGGTGTTTCCCAATGGGTTTGGCAGTGTGCATCATTTTTTTTTAAATTGCTTATTACTCTTTCCTTTGTACTTGAATATATCTTCTCCTTCTTTATTGTAAACTTGAATAATCCTTCCCCATCTCCACCAATCATAATATATATCTAAGTCAATGATGTGTACTCTTTAAGAGGTATGCATTTGTTAATAATTATTTGAAGTAATATCCATTTAGTAAATACAATGAAAGAGATTAGTGAAATGTGTGTTACAAAATCATAGGCTAATATATTTAGAGTTATAAGAAATCAAAGAAGCTTTAGAGTTTAATCCTTTTATTTTACAGATAAAAAAGGCACAAATAAAGATTTAAAAACAGTCCAAGGTTATAGGGTTAGTAAAAACTCCAAGAAGAACTGTGAATCTAAGTCTTCCTGATTCCAAGTCATTGTCCTAGACATCATGTCATGCTTTCTGAAGCATTTAGCTGACAGGGAAACCAGCTCAATCTTAGTTTAAAGGAACTTAAACTTAGGGAATTTAAGTTAGGGAAACCAGCTCAATCTGAATTTATCTAGTTGAGTTTGGACATATTGAGTCAGACTTATAATACTCATAATACATAAGTGAAAATTTTTCTTTTGAACAAATAAAACCAAATTAAAATTATTGTTTGTTTCATGAAATTTGAATACTACTATAGACTAGGAAGAATTATACAGAATAAGAAGTAGATCCTGGATGTTGAATTATTTTCTATCTCAACATTCATTAAAACAATCTATTTATGTGTGGAGTCATTGGGATAATGATAATAATAAAATAATAATTCCAGTTATTGTTGTAATAATAGCATTATACCTAGAGTATAGAAAGTTTAATGCTTTTTAAAATAATTTTTAATATTGATATTCATTGTTTTTTGTCTTAGCCCATGATTTTATATGTATAGGAAATTTCTCATGAGAGGTCACCTCCTTAACAAAGTACATCTATAATTGTTCTACAGTTTAAAACCATTGAAAGTTGTTTGAATATAATAAAATTTTGGATTCTACAATTAATGCTTCAAATATGTCTTTTGAGAACTGACTGTCCCAAGTCTGAGAACAACTTTTTCTGTATTATCCAGCCATGCCTTGATAATTGACTTTAAACATTGCTTTAGGGGTTGTAAAGCATGTTACATATTTTTTCTAACACAAACCTCAAAATAACCCAGTGACGTGGGATTATGCATATTTTTATAATCATTTTACAGGTGAGAGACCTGGAACTTAGGAAGATGCTGAGATCCTCTCAAGCTGAGGTAATATTAATATTAGCCAATCCATAACTCGTTAAATATCATAGTAAATATATTCAAATAACTTTTAGTGATGATGAACTGAAGCAATATCTCTTAATTTATACAAAGACCACAATAGAAATTGTAATCTTAATGGGGCACATATAAGAATTCATGCTTATAAGGGATGCAATGAAATAAAATGTATTTTTAAAAAAAGTTAAAGAGGAAATCAAAAAAGTAATTGTGAATTGAGAAATTTCTCATTAATGGGAATTTTATGGATCATTTTTATAAAATATAGCATTCTTTTATAATGTTAAAAATACTATACTTATTATTTAAGTATATTATAAGCAAGACTTTTATGTCACTATTTTTCTACAATAATCCAAGAGATCTGACTTTTTTATTTTATATGAGAAAAATTCCTTTTACAGTTAAATATTTCCTTAATAAAAAAAAGAAAAGTCATGCTTCTAAGCATTGTTACTAAATAGCAAAAGAAGATTAAAGATGATTGCAGGTTTTTAAATGTGAAATTCTGTAGTAAGTTATTTGTTTATTACATTTTATTCCCCTCTTTTCCAAGATGTCAATGCCAAAGTGGAAAATTCTTTTAATATATACACATTTCTTTCTGTGAATAAATTTGAGAGGCAACTGTTGTTATGGATAAAATGCTGAACTTGGTTCTATTCTAACTTTTGCATTTCTAGCTATGATCCTCAGTTCAGTCAATTTAATTCTCTGTGCTTGGGTTTCATCATCTATATAATGAGGGTGCAAAACAAAATGGCAAGATGACTAAAGAGAGAACTTGAGTCAGAAACACCTGGCCTCAAGGTCCTGTTTTACTACATATTGGGCTTGCAAAGATGGGTCAATCATTTAACTATTTCCTATTTAATGCCAAAAAATTCAGAATGGCAATGACATAAAGTTAGGATTTTTATTAACAAAGAAATTTTCTTACCAGGAGCTCCTTGGAGAGGTGGATGACGAGATTTGGAATCTAGACATGAGTTCAAATCCCACCACAGATGTTCATTGTGTGACCCCAATGGACTAGTCATTTATGCTCTTTCATTCTCAATTTCCTCATCTATAGAAGAAGACAATGACAGGACTTATCTCTCAGGATTATTGCAAAAGTCAAATAAATACATGTTAAATCATACATTTTTCAATGAATGAAATTGCAGGCAAAATAAAATACATAAATATTTAGCTATATGATTGATATTTGATTTCTCAGTGGTATGGGGAGAGTGTGAAAGGAAGGAGAGAATTTAAAATCCAAAGTTTTAGAAATCAATGTTAAATAAATAAAGTTAAATTATTTTTAAAACACATGCATTCTTACATAAATACATATGGATAATAATACCCATATTATTAAAACCCATAATGCTGAGATAATTGTGCTTCCTAGACCAAAAAGTTCTATATAAATGTGAGATTATTTAACCTTTCTGAGCCTGTTTCCCTCAATAATTTACGTTTATATAAGGCTTTAAAAAATTGCCAAATGCTTAACTTATAATCATACTGTGAGACAAGTCATTCAAGTATTATAATTCTGATTGATGTAACAAAGGAATTAATTTTAGAAAAGTTAAATTAGTTGCCCAAGAATATATATAACTCATAAATATCAGCAATCAGACTCAAAATCAGTTTCTTCTGACCACAATTAAACTGCTATTTCCACCACTGCATGTCACCTTTTATCTAAAAAATAGACAAAAAAATTTTTTGTCTTTGATAATGTTGTTCATGACTCAAATGTGGTCATGTGTGTTTGTAAATCAAATAATAACCATGTCTCATGCAGACTATTATTATCATCCTTCACTCAAATTCTACTTCACCATCTCACCATAGCAGAGAGAACACAGATGTGCACAAAGAGTAGCTTCAGTGTGATGGTGTAGCAAGAGATGAATCTTAACATTGGCCCTTTTTGTAAACAAACTGCTGGAGTTTATTGAGTAGGAGAGTAATGAGTTTAGATCTTCTCTTGAGGGAAAGAGGTAGAGTCAATACAGGACCAATACATCCTGTCCACCCTCTCTGTACCCATATGGGGATGATACTTGCCTCCTGAAGACAATGTCAATGAATAAGCACTTTTTTCAGATCCTATCAAGCTTGGGATACTATGAGTATGGGGCAGAATACAACTGATGTGTTGATTGTATATGGATGGGTATGATTATGTCACTGTAAACCCAATAAACTTTTGTGATTTCCTATTGCCTCTGGGATCTTAAATAAGCTTCTTTCTAGAAGTTACAATCTATCATAAACTGTCCCCAATCAACTATTTCTAGTTGATTATACATTATACACTTGTCTCTTTCACTTAAGATAAAGTAAAGCCAGATTCTTCCTAAAAGGATCTCCTCACATAGGGCACTCCAACTTTCCTCTATATGCCTTCATTATTTCCATATCTAGAAAGAATGTACTGTTAATCTCTGCTTCTTTAATTGTTTACTGCCAGTAGCAAAAAATTAGAAATTGAAGGGATGCCTATCAATTGAGGAATGACTGAAGAACATGGTATATGAATGTGATTGAACACTTTTGTTCTATAAGAAAACAGAATAGCATGGAAAAACTTGCACAAACTTGTGCTGGGTGAGGTGAATGAAATCAGAACATTATACATGCTTAACAGCAATATGGGGTGATGATCAACAATGATAAACTTAATCATTTCTGCAGTACAATAATCAAACTCAATACTAACAGAGATGATGGAGAATGCCATCCATATCCAGAGAATGAACTGTGGGCTTGAAATGAAGACTAAAGTTTAATTTTCAATTTTCAATTTCTAACAAAGTTTTATGAATTATGTTGCTTTTTTTCTCTTTTTTTCTTCCATTTGGATGTGATTTTTCTTTCACAGCATGATTAATATGGATCTATGTTTAGCATGGCTATAGATACAGAACCTATGCTATGTTGATTTCTGTTGGGAGGAAGGAGGAGGGAGGAGGGAAGGGAGGGAGAAAAAAATGTAAAAATAATGATTGTAGAATTATTTACTTCCAATTTATTTCCAAGTTCTTCCAAGCTCATGCAACTTTTTTTTTACTTCTTATGAAGTATTTCCTGCTCTGTACCTCCTCAACCACGAATGGTATTTAATCACCTCCTGATCAACAAATTAAAGTGTGCATTTATTTTGTGTGTGTTTTGTATGTGTCTATCTGATAGCCATTTCCTATTATACATTTGTGTGTTTCTTCTCTTAATTATTCATTTCTTGAGGACAGGGATTCTCATTCTTGTCTTTGGTAGCTCAGTTCTTAGAACAAAGCCTCATGCATACTTAGTGTCTGGGTGACAAATTGAGCTAAGTTTGGAGAATCTTCTATATCACTTTCCCTCTCCACTGCTCCTCTTTTACCCTCTCCCTCTTTCCCACTTTTCCCTCCCCTTCTCTTCCCTTTTCCTGTTGCCTATTTTGTTTATTATTTATTTGTCTTCTATTTTGTTGTCTTTAAATTTGGTTTATGTTCTTTTATACTGTCATGTATATGTGATTAATAACAGTGTGTGGAATTAAACTGAAATCAACTGAATTATTCTTTTTGTTTTAGGTTTTTGCAAGGTAAACAGGGTTAAGTGGCTTGCCCAAGGCCACACAGCTAGGTAATTATTAAGTGTCTGAGGCCGGATTTGAACTCAGGTACTCCTGACTCCAAGGCCAGTGCTCTATCCACTGCGCCACCTAGCCTCCCCCCAACTGATTTATTCTTACAGAGCATCTGATAAAAAGGTAGGGAGTGAAAAAACTTGGCATCTTCTGTTAGAGAAAAATATGTGTCTTTGGAGGTGAGGCAGACTGTGTGTCCATAGGCTTATCAATGCTCTCTTTTCAGTCATGTTTTGAGGGAGGAGACCAAACTCCTGAGAACCTAGCAGATGCTCCAGAATTGGGGCAGAAAATCTATTATTTGAGTGGTGCTGTCCCTTTGAGCTGTGTCAATTCTGGCAGCAGGCACCTGCAATCTTGGTGCTGCCAAAATCCACCCTTTGGCTGGCTCTTAACTTAGAAAAGGGAACACTGGCTAAAGAGGCTTTCAGGGAATGAGGTACTTTAAAATAAAAATTCAGGAGCTGAGCAGCCGAACACCACCATTTCTCCCTCATTATGAGGAATCCAATTCTCTGTCTGAGAGGCTGCTTTAGAATTTATTTATTTAACCATGATCTTAGTCAAGTCCATCAAAAAAAAGCAGTAGATGCAGTGGAACACATTAGTCTAAAATGATCACATTTGTTTAAGTCTCTAAAAGCAGCAAACTTCGAAATTGATGTTTACATGAACTTGGTCATCTGCCATCACTGCCGCTCTACACCCCAAAATATCATACAATTCATTTCTTTTTGGAAGTTATGTACCAATCACTAGTTATTTCTACATTCTTTTTTAATCTTCCTCAAAGAGTTAATTATCATGCTCTCAGTCTTCCTCTCTATCTTTATTTTTTGGGGTTAAGTGACTTACCCAAGGGACAAACAGCTAAGTAAACATTTAATATTTGAGGCCAAATTTGAACTCAGGTCCTCCTGACTCCAGGGTCTGTGCTCTATCTGCTCCACCACCTAGCTTCCCCCTTCAATTCTATCTTTGCATTTACGGTTTCGGCATTCATTTTGTCTGACCATAAATGCCCTGGATCAAGAACCTGTTTAGTTGTTATGATCTCCACCTTCAATCCTTCTCAATCAGACACAGAGATGGCCCTGCCCTTAACTGCATTATCACCAATCTGTGTTTCATCTTTATGGTACAGAAATCTGAATTTCCTCTAACAATGACTTCCATTGTTTCTATATATCTCTATGTATCATCTCCGTCCTAAACCTGCTCTTCATCATCAACACAACTTCCAGTCATTCTATTCCTTTTTTCTTTCCAAGTCTCCCTTCATTCTTCTGGCCTCATTTTTTCTCTCTTCAAAATCATGAGGTTCTAGTTAATTCTTTCAATTTTTTATACTATTTTTTTAACCTTCATAATACTTTCCTTTTTATTGTGCTGATTCTCATCTCTATCAAAAAACAACACTGGATTGCCTTTCTTCTCTTTTCTCTGCTCTTAAAAGCTTGATACTGAAGAATATTAGAAAAAGTCCCATGGGGCAGCTAGGTGGCACAGTAGATAGAGCACCAGCCCTGGAATCAGGAGGACCTGAGTTCAAATCTGATGTCAGACACCCAACTGTGTGATCTTGGGCAAGTCACTTAATCTACTACCTTGCAAAGACCAAAAAAAGTCCTTATAAATTTATCTTATCATAATTCATGTTATCTTATCACTACAAGGTTGCCTCCTTTTTGAAATCTCCATGGTATCTATTACAAATCATCTCTCTTCAGGGAACCTATATTGTTATCCTTCATGTAACCTTCCTTTAGTCAAAATGACCTACATGCTGTTCCTCAGGTATGGTTTTTCTATTTCTTGCCTACAATCTTTATGCAAAGATTGTCCCCATTTCCTAGGTATGCCCATCTGTTTTCTTTTTTTTTTCTCTTTAAATTCTTGGACTCTCTTAGTTTCTTTCAAGATTCCATTTAAGTGCCACATTATTTTAATTTAAATTTTAATTTATAGAATAAAATAAGCATTTCCATAATATAGTACAATAAAAAGATGATTGTTTACATGAAATCTCAAATCTTTTCCTTTCAAATATATAACAAATTTTTCAAATACTTTTTTCTTCCCTCCACACTCCTCCCTGACCTAGAGATGGCTACCATGATAAAAAATGTGCATACACATATAAAATATGTTAAATTATTCTATACATACTTCTACTTATCAGTACCTTCGGTGTATGCAGATATGTCCTCTAGTTAATTGGGGCATTTAAAATAGAAAAAATAACTTATTCGATTAAAGTCATTCTTAAGACAATATTGATGTTACTGTATACAATGTTATTCTGATTCTGATTATTTTGCTCTTCATTATTTCATTCAAGTCTGTGCATGTATTTCTAATATCCCTGAGCTCATCATTTCTTATAGCACAGTAATAATCCATTCCCATCATATACTGCTACTTGTTCAGTCATTCCCCAACTGATAGACATCTCTGCAAGTTCTATTTTTTTGCCACCACAAAAAGAGTTGCTATTAACATTTTCCTTTTTTCCTTAATCATCTTTGGAAATAGAGCAAGTCATGGTATTACTGAATCAAAAGATGTATGTAGTTTGATAACCCTTTTGGCATAATTTCAGACTTCTCTCAAAAATGGTTGGATCATTTCACAATTCTGCCAATAATGAATTTGTGTCCCAAATTTTCCACAGTTTCTCCAACATTTTTCATTTTCCCTTTCAAACATTTTAGTCATTTAGGTGACAAATGATATCTCAAGAATTTTTTTTAATCTCTAATTCTCTAATCAATAATAGTATAGGTAATTTATATATGACTATATATTGTTTTAATTTTTTGCATTTGAAAACGAGTACCACAATTTAAAATGAAATTTTCTGATCCATACCTCACTATAACTTAATCATTAAAATTTATCCTAACAACAAAAATTGCTTGAAATTTAGAATAGACTTAAATCATGTGTAGGTGGATCATATGCCTCACCCTTCTCTTCAGCTCTACCTGTGATGAAGGGAGGAGAAAGTGAGTCTAGAGACTCTGCACAGCCCCCTTTATCTTAGATCTGATTCATTTACATGACTGGACATAATATCCCTAATGTCACGTTCCTCTTTCACATAGAATGAATTTGAAAAAATGAATAATGTAAAAAATAAATAATGTCGAAATTGTTTTTACAAATGATTTAAGAAAAATATTAAAGAACCAAAAAAGGATAAAACAATAACACTAACAATGATTTGAGAGGACAATAGTGATATCAGTACTAATATTGTGGAGAAAAATGTCAATCAATTATTTTGTGACTACAATGAACCTCTAACTTCTTAACTATGTGAATATATTTGTGTTTGTTGTGAGTGTGTGTGTGTGAGAGAGAGAGAGAGAGAGAGAGAGAGAGAGAGAGAGAGAGAGAGAGAGAGAGAGAAGAGTGTGTTTATGCTGGGAAGGAAGGAATTCCTTGGCTATCCATTGAAACTTAAAGACTTTTCTTCAAAAAAGAAAGACATAAATATAAGATTTGAAGAAAAGGCTAAATTTCACTTAGAACTTAGGGAAAATGAAATCTAGTTTTTTCCCTCATTGAAATTCTTGAATCATTGCTTGAAAGTCATGTATCTACCACCAAGTAAAGAGTGTATGGACTAAAGGGGAAGTCTGTCACATGATCTTTAATATGTTTACTATTTGTGCTACAGCACCTAAGACCTCAACTCCAATCTAAATCAAGTCCCAAATGAATTCTGCCCCAGAGGAGACCTACATGTATCTTTGTTTCATGAGGTGATTCTGATTCAAATTTATCATTGTCTCCATTTCTTCTTACCTCCTAATCCTGAACCTCCCTTAGGTAAATTTATTCCAGTGTGCAGGGTAAATATACCTCCTAAGAACTATTGCTTTTATCGCTTATTTACTAGTTTGCTTCACCTGAATCTCCTGTCTTCCCTGGTTTCCTTCAAGACTTCACCAACGTCACACATCCTGTAAGAAGTCTTTCCCAGTCCTCTTTAATATTAATATCTCTTTTTCTCAGATTATTTTGAAATTATCCTGTATATAGTTTCTTTGTGCTGAGTTGTTGGCATGTTCTCTCTCACATAGACTTTGAACTCATTGAGGAAAAAAAAGGTATTTTGACTTTTCTTGGCATCCTCAGAATTTAGTACAATGTATAGCCCATAATAAGCTCTTAATAAAGTCCTAGAAATACATATCACAATAGGTGCCATAGGTTGGCATGAACTTTCATGTTATTTTTATTTTAAATAATAATTTCATTTTTCCAGGTACAAGTTAAGCAATTTAATTTTTTTTTTAATTTTGAGTTCCAAATTTTCTAAGCCCCTCACTCACTGCCCCCACACACACATTGGGCATTAAGCAATTTGATTTTAAGTTACACATGTTCAATCATGTAAAAGATATTACCTGTTATAAGTCCTGTTATGAAAGACAAAACCAAAAGAGAAAAACATCATGAAAAATATAGAAAGTAAATAATAGAATTTTTCAATATGTACTCAGTTCTTTCTTTGGAAGTCAATGGCATTTTTCATCATTAGTCCTTTGGAATTGTCTTGGACTATTGTATTTATGAAAATAGTCAAGACATTTATAGCATTCAACTTACAATATTGCTCTTACTAGATACAATGTTCTCTTGATTTTGCTCACTTCACTTTGCATAAGTTCATATGAGTCTTCACAAGTTTTTCTGAAAGCATCCTGCTCATCTGTAAAACATAGCAAAATAGAATTAAAATCATATACCATAATTTGTTATCAATCAATCAATCCCCTATCTATGGGCAACTCTTCAGGTTCCAATTCTTTACTACCCACCAAAAATATACTTTACATATTTGTATACAGATTTCTTTGGGTTATAGACCTATTGCTGGATCAAAGAATATGTACAGATTCATAGCCCTTTGGCCATAGTTCTAAATTGCTCTCCAGAATGGTTGAACTTCACTATTTTTTCACAAGCCCTCCAAAATTTATTTTTCTTTTCTGCTGTATTTCCTAAGAGAGTACAATAATGACTTATTCAATATAGATAGATAGATAGATAGATAGATAGCTAGACAGATAGATCGATCAGATGGGATTATTTACATGTTCTATTTCCTCTTTTGTTCATCTGGACAATTTATATTTTTGTAAATATTCATCCATTTAACTTGTCAGATTTATTGGCATACAGTTGGGCAAAATCTTTCCTAATGATTGCCTTAATTTCCTTCTCCTTTGTAGGGAATGATCCTTTTCTTTACTGATATGAGTAATTTGGTTTCCTTCTTTCTTTTTTTTACAATCATATTGACCAATGGTTTAAACATTTTATTGTGTTTTTTTCTTCATAAAGTCAGATCTTAGTTTTATTTATTAGTTCAGTGGGTTTTTTAGTTCAATTTTATTAATATCGTCCTTAATTTTCTGGATTTGGTGCTTAATTAAGGATTTTTACCTTGTTCTATGTCTTGGTTTGGTTTTTTTTTATTTACATGCCTATTTTATCAATCTGTTCTTTGTTTATTTTACTAATGTGTTTATAGATATAAATTTAACCTTAAGAACTCTTTGACTGCATCCCATAAATTTTAATAGGTTGTCTCATTGTTGTCATTCTCTCTCTCTCTCTCTCTCTCTCTCTCTCTCTCTCTCTCTCTCTCTCTCTCTCTCTCTCTCTCTCTCCCTCTCTCTCTGCAAGGGAATGGGGTTAAGTGGCTTACCCAAGGCCACACAGCTAGGTAATTATTAAGTGTCTGAGGTCGGATTTGAACTCAGGTACTTCTGATTCCAGAGCCGGTGCTCTATCCACTGCACCACCTAGCTGCCCCAATTTTAATGAAATTAATTGGTTCTATGATTCATTATTTGAACCACTCATTCTTTAGAATCATACTATTTAATTTCCAACAAATTTGAATTTCTGTCTCCATAATCCTTTATTAATTGCATTTTATTGCATCATCATCTAAAAGTGATACATTTAATATTTTTTATTTTCTGCATTTGATTATGAGATTTTCAATGGTCTAATATATGCTCAATTTTAGTGCAGGTGCCAGGTACTGCTAAGATAATTATATATTCATTTATTTCCCATTCAATTTTCTTCAGATGTTTATTCTATCTTACTTTTCTAAATTTCTTTTGATCTCTTTAACTTCTTTTTTATTTTGTGATTAGATTTATCTATTTCTGAAAAGAGAAACTTGAAACTCCCTTACTTGTATAATTATACTGTCTATTTCCTCCAATACCTCATTTAATTTCACCTCTAGAAATTTGGATGCACCATTTGGTGCATTTTTGTTTTGTTTTGCATTAATATTACTTAATTGTCTTTAGTGCCCTTAAGTAAGATGTAGTCTCCTTCCTTATCTCTTTTAATTAGATCTATTTTGCTTTTGCTTTGGCTGAGATCACAACTGCTATCCCTTTTTTTAAACTTCAGTTGAAATATATTCTTTGGTCTTTTCTCTGTCTCTTTCCTTCAAATGTTTCTTAAAAACCAACATATTGTAAGATACTGAGTTTTAATCTGGTTCATTGTATAGGTGAACTCATCCTCTTCAGTTATAGTTACTATTTCACTATAGTTTAATTCCTGCCCTCTCCCCCACCTTATTTATACCCCCCCCACTTTCTCTAATTCTCCTTTCCCCTTTTCCCTCCTCATCAGCATTTTACTTCTGTCCACTGTCTCCTTCATTTAGATCTCCATTCTACCAGTTCTCATTTAATTTTCCTCCTTCCTCCTACTTCCCTATAGGATAAAACAGTATTTTAAAGCCAACAAGTTGTGAATGTTATTCCCTCTTTGAGTCAAATCTGATTAGAGTATGTTTTAAGTGATGTACACCCCCTTTCCTTCTGTCCCTCCACTGTAATAGGTCTTTCACGCCTCTTCATGTGAAATACCTCATTCTACCCCTCCCTTTTCTCTTCTTTCTTTATATATTATATCATCCCATAAAATTCAACTTATACCCACACTCTCTTTATATGTATACCTCTTCTAATTACCCATATAGTAATATAGTTTTAAAGAATTCCAAGGATCATCTTTCTATGTTGGGATGTAAACTATTTAATCTTATAGAATAAATTCTGTTTTCTCTTTCCTGTTTACTTTTTTTGTTTGTTTCTCTTAAATACTATATCCAAAAATATTTTTTAGGTATTTTCTTTAGGAATGTGTGAAATTCCTCTATTTCACTGAATATCCACCCTCTTCCCCCCAACCATACACACTGAAGGATTATGCTCAGTTTTCCTGGTTATGTGATCCTTGGTGGTCATCCAAGTTCCTTTGCCTTTTGTACTATTAAGTTCCAAACCCAGTGATCCTTAATGCAGAAACTGTTCGATCCTGTGAAATCCTGCCTGGGTCTCCCCAATATCTGATTTGTTTCTGTGTCGTATTTCCTTTCTGACCTGAGAATTCTGAAATTGGCTGTGAAATTCCTATAAGTTTTCTATTTGGGATCTCTTTCAGGAATTGATCAGTGATAGTTCATTTATTATTTTACTCCCTGGTTCTAGGATGCTGTCTTGAAAAATGCTGTCCATGATCTTTTTTTTTTTTTTGTAAATTAGATTTTCAGGTAATCCAGTAATTCTTCTTTTTAAATAAATTTGTTTATTTATTTTAAAGATAATATTTAACATTTATTTTTGTAAGGTTTTGAGTCACTTATTTTTCTCTCTCCATCCTTTCCCTCCCCTCACCCCATGACAGTGAGTAATCTAATATAGGTTATACATGTATAAAATTATTAACCATATTTTCATACTAATCATGTTGTAAAAGAAAAATCAGAACAAAAGGGAAAAACATGGGAGGGAAAAACCATAAAATATACAATCAATTTTAAAAATTGAATTTAGTACGTTTTGCATTCCAACTCCATAGCTCTTCTCAGGATATTATCAGGTGTTATCCATCACAAGTTCTTTACAATTGTCTTTGATTCCTGTATTGGAGAGAAGAACAAGTCCACTATAGTTGATCATCACACAATGTTGCTATTAATGTGTTCAGCGCTCTTCTGACTGCTCATTTCACTCAGCATCAGTTCATGCATGTCTTTCCAGGTTTTTCTCAAGTCTGACTGTTGGTAATTACATAACAATAGTACTGGATCATATTCATATACCACAATTTATTCAAACATTCCCCAGTTGAAAGGCATCCCCCTCAATTTCCAATTCTTTGCCAGTACAAAAAATAGTTGCTATAAATATGTATGTTTATTTGTGTTTTGTTCCCAAATGGTATTAACAGATTTTTTGCCCTTTGGGTGATCTACAGAATAATCTACACAAAGGATGATTCAGTTCACAGCCATGCATTAGTGTGCCAGTTTTCCACATCCCCTCTAGCATAGATAATTTTTCTTTTTCGTTATATTGCCAAATCTGATAGGTGCGAAGTGGTACCTCAGTGTTATTTTACTTTGCATTTAGTCTAGTAATCATTTTCCAGTGTGTCAATTTTACTTTTTAAGGACGTTTTCTTCCGTAGATTTTTGTGCTTCTTTTTTTTTTTTTGCATTTCTGTGTTTCCTTTGCCAACCTGGTGACTATTTTTCATAATTCTCTTACAAAACTCATTTCATTCCCAGCTTTCCTTCTTCCTCTCTTATGTAGTTTGTTAAAGTTCTTTTTCAGTTTTTTCAGTTCTTTTTCTCCTTGAGACCAATTTATTTTTCTCTTTGTGATTTCACATGTAGGTATTTTGACATTGCTCTTATTTCCTGAATTTGTGTTATATCTTTTTTGTTCCATAGTTACTTTCAATAATCAGGTTTTTTTTAAATTGGTATTTGCTCATTTTTCTACCTTTTTTTCATGACTTTTAAATTTGAACTCTGCTCCTGGGCTACAAGGGGCACTGTCTCAAGCTTCCTGAACCAGAAGTGAAGGAAGGGCTTTCCCCCAGGTCTTCTGCACCAGGGCATCTGGAGCAGGCAGCTTTCTTGCTATGCTAGGGTCTCCCAGTCTGATAGTTTCCTTTTGGGCTGTGGTCACTGGCCAAAGTTGTGCCTGCTGTTCTGGGACCACTGGACCTGCCAGGCCTGACCATCTACTTGCTGTAGGAGCTGGAACTCTCAGAGTTGGCCCACTTTACTTCTAACCTGTCATGTCAGGGCAAAGGGACCTTGGTCACTTATCTGTGCTGTGGCTAGGGGCTACCTCTGCTAGGAGTATGACCCCTATGACCCCCTTTTTACTGAGGTAAAACAGACTTTTTCTGCTATACTTCTAAGTCATTTCAGATTGAAAAAAATGTTTTACCCAGTACTTTTGATGGTTCTGGCACTCCTGGATTGATTTTGAGTCATCGTTTAAAGTTGCTTTTAGCAGAATTTGGGACAACACAGGCAAGCTCCTTACTATTTTCCACCATGTCTGCCTTAAGCTTTCATTTTACAGAGGCAAGTATTATCCAAGTATGGTTAAAGATGACCTATGACTTCAAAGATGCTTTCCAATTCCGAGAATCTGTGATTGTGATTGGAGGACTCTTATGGAGGGGGAGATTTGAAGAAAGGAACAAATTCTGAAGGGTGCAGTTATGTTCAAGATCTTCAGAGAAGCAACATTAAAATTATGTGTGTTCTGACATTGAAAAGTAAAAGAAGAGGATATTATCAGCCTGTTGTACAGTAGGTCAAAGAAAAGTAAAGAGTGCATTTGGACATCATTGTGTCTAGACTATATGGGGAGTAATGAAAGAATGATTTATTGAGCAGATACAATAGAGTGACATTTAAGGATATTCTCATAACTGCTTGGAAGAGATCAGGGTTAGAGAAAGGTGAGACAAGTTGTGATGAGCACCCAAACTTTTGACTATCTTGTTGAATTGAATCTTTGCAAGTTAAGACCTCAGAATTTTCCATTTAAGCTGTAATCACAAAGTAGCCCACAAAAGTGTTCCATGTGGCTTTCTAATACGGAGCCTAACATAGTCACAAAAATTCTTATGAAACGTGCACTTTGTGCTGTGCATATGTGTAGGTGTGTTTGAAATGTCACGAACCAGAGTGCCTAACTATAATTCACAGGAATTAATCACTTAGAAAAATGAAAGGGGGGAATTAACTTGCTTTAACTCTTAGGAGACATTGCCAGCAAGCCGCCAAAATAGAATTTGCTAAATGGAAGCTTATTTTATCTTTTCCTGATAAACTGGAACCTTTTGATTATCCTCTTGAACCTGCTTTTCTAAACATCACTACAGTCAAGTGTTACCTGAATCACATACTCTTCATGGATAGAAGGAATCCACCCTGGAGGTTGTCAGTCCCACTTCAGTCTGAAACACTGATCAATTCTACAAAATTCTCTACCCAATGAAGACCTGTCTTATGGAGGCCAAGTACACTTTTCTAGTGCCCTCAAGTTGACAAAACATTTTCCTCATAACAGCTCCTTGAAGTAGATAGTCTATTATTAACCTGATTTTAGTGATGAATAAATAGAGACAGAGAAAGGTTAGGTAATTGCCTGTTTTCAAACATAGCTAGCAATTGTCAGCACAGGGACTTGAACCTAGACCTTTTGTTATTTGGTTGTTTTCGGTTATATTTGACTCTACTTGATCCCATTTTGAGATTTTCTTGGCAACGATGCTGAAGTGGATTGCTATTTCCTTCTTCAGTTCCTTTTACAGATGAGGAAACTGAGGTCAATAGGGTGAAGGAGGGGGTGGCACAGTGGCATAGTGGATAAAGCACCAGCCCTGGAGTCAGGAGTACCTGGGTTCAAATCCGATCTCAGACGTTTAATAATTACCTAGCTGTGTGGCCTTGGGCATGCCACTTAACCCCATTGCCTAGAAAAAAAAATTTTAAAAATAGGGTGAAGGGACCTGTCCCTGGTCACACAGCTAGTAAGAGTCTGAGGTCATATTTGAGTCTTTCTGACTCCAGACTTGGTCCTTCCTCTTTCTACTTAGATGTTCTGAATTAATACCTGTTTCAAAACTGGGATTTTTCCCCGGCATCTACTTTCACCAACTCCCCCATTCATTTGTCTATACAACTCTTCTTCAAATGCCACAATATATTTACAGATGCTACATCATATTGTATGATTCTTCAGGGATTAACCTTTGGAGCTCAAGAAAGGGATTAGGAGATAATCTTTTCCACAGAGAGGTTCAACATAATCCAGTGAGTTGGAATACAGTAGTCACATTTGTTTGTTTATTTGTTTTTGCTTTTTCCTAGTTTCCAGAAGACTAACTCCTGGAGCAAGAGTCACTTTATTACTGGTGGTTATGATTGTAGAATTTTTTCCCTACAGAAGATAATTCAATTCCCTTTTAGTGCTATGGACTCCAGTACGAGTCCAGATCAGAAACCATCTAAGGGACTATTCTGGTAGTAGTAGTAAAACTCAATTAGAACAATCATTGCTATTTAGGACCCTCATTTTCTTGACATACCTTTACTTCTCCTTGGTCCTCATCACTTTTGTACTGTCTAGTTGCTCATTCTTCTGAGGTTCTGATCTCCAGTTAATAACAAGGACAATTGCCACAATTATTATTATTATTATTATCATTATTATTATTAAAATAACTACCATTTGTGTTCAACATTAAGATCCCAAAATTCTTTCTGATCTCATTTAATCCCTATAACAATCCTATGAAGTAGTTGCTATTAGAATTTCTATTTTTCATTTGAGGAAACTGAAGCACAGAAAGGTTTAATAACTTTCTGTTGACACCCAGTAAGTACCTGAGACTGGATTCGAATTTAGGTAATCCTGATTTCTTCATTGATCACTCCATCCATTCTGCCACCTAGTGGCCAAATTTCTATGTCCATGGTATATATAGGAAGTGACTTCTGTTCGGTCTCTATCTTAGTGATCATCACATTGCCCTCATTACACGCCTTTTACTCCACTAGCAGTGTCTGAACAATGTCTTCAGATCCTGGCTCACAAGAAACAGTTTCTTATTTTCTTATTAAAATGTCAAATTCATTGGTCTTGATGTCAGACAGGAAGAACTTCTATATGGAAAAGCTCTCAACCACGAACTCCACTTACCTCTCTGCCTCCTGCCTGAAACTAGGAATCATTGTCTATCTGCTTCTCCAACTCTGTCTGAACCTCTTCTCTTGGTACTGCTTTATATAAACTCAATTTATTTCACTCTTCCCCCCCCCCTTTTTTTTTAGACTTTCCAGGACCTGTTTTATTTATTTCTACCTCACAGCACAGGGGAAACTCTCACTTAGAATATTACCCACACTCCCTCATCTTCAACTCTCAGAAGTCATATCCTCTTTCAAAGTTTAGGTGAGGCACCAATTTCTCCTAATTTGTAGAATTATAGTACTTTGTCATCTATTTAGACCTGGAAAGGATATATAGCTTGCCCAAACTGCCAGTGATTCTAAATGACTGAGTGAACCCTTGTTTTGTGACAACCTGCTTTCCCCTCTTGGCTTCTGAATTTTAAGACATTGAAATCACACCCCTATGGGGATACCCCACTATTCATCTCTTCTTTGCATATCCCTATCGTGTACTGATTTTCCCCATCACATGTAAGTGTCTTGAGGGCAGGGTTTGGCTCTTGTATTTCTAATCCCAAATTTGTACTCACACACAATAACCAGTTGAGACCACTTCCAAATGATGCTATATTTGAATTATCATGAAACAGATCACCTAACTCGAAGTTTTACAAGTACTGAAGTAGTTCTTTGAGATCTCTGACTGCAAATCCAGAGCTCATAACCTTTATAAAGTATACTGTACTTCACAGAAGTACAAAGTGCAGAACATCATCTGATTGATTTATGCTCTTTGAGGGCTTAACTCACAAAATAGGGTCAGAACTAAGCCTCTCTAGACATCACATGTAACCACACTCATTAGTTATTATGCTCCTCTTATCCAAAGAACAAAACCTCTCATTATAGATCGATGGACTTCTTAACTATGGAATATCCCCTCGCCTTTACGTATGATTAATTAAATAGAAAATACCTTCTCATATTCCTTATGTCTAAGGAAAAGGATGAGCAAAATCAACTCAACATAAAAGTAAAAACAATTGACCTCAGCCCATCCCATCAGAAAGAAAATCAACACTTTCATGTCTATTTTGTAACTTCCATTTAAAAGGCTAATAGTGATTTAAAAAGAGACTCAAGGTGAAGAGAAATTCCCTAGAATTTTCCTCATTTCCCATTCCTCGGCCTGTTAATTGAATTGAGCTACTTGTAACAACAAAAATCAAAATATTAAGGGGGTTCTCTTCCATGCCTAGAGAAGAAACTGCTTTATGGTGATGATTTTGCCCATCTTAAGAATTTCCTTTTGCTAGTCTGACAGATATAAATACTTTAGCCTGCTATAGGATGATGGTGGGCATGATGGGCCACAGTTTGTCACCAAGTTATCCAATTTAATCAGTGCTAGTGTGGGAGTCAAAGGATGAGGGGGGGATACAAATCTTACTTCTGACATTTGTCACGGCTCTATTTAGGTTGGGCATGTCTCTTCACATCCCTTGGCCTCAGTTTTAAAATGAATTGGTTTCTCCAGGTGATCTGTTAGGTCTCTTCCAGCTCTAAATCTTATGGATCATAATATTCTCTAGAGATGGTGCATCTATTTGAAAAGAACAGTGAATTGATAATCTGAAGACTTGGGTTCAAGTGCTAGCTTTGTTAATGCTCTTGGCTAAGTCACAACTCCTCTGGGCCTCAGTTACTTCAGTTGTAAAATGAGGGGTCTGGACTAGGTGACCTCTCAGGTCCCTTTCCTATCTAGAGCTATCATTCCTCTCCTCCCTTCCAATTGCCAAAGGCCATCTTCCATCCTCTGTGACTAGAAAACGTTACCCCCTCAACTTTCCCCTTTGAAATCTTTCTTTTCCTTCAAGGCCTAACTCACAATTTACCTTCTCCCCATGCCATTCTTTGTTGCCTCTAGCTTAGCTGCATCATTTACTCTCCTCAGATTTTCTGGATCTTTCCCTTTACAACTATACTGCTATCATTCATCCAGTGCATTTATCCTGTTCTAAGAGTCATCCAGATGAGAAGTTTTATGTGGACAGGAGCTATGCATCTCCCCCTGCCCCTCCTCCTAGTCCCTAGGGCCCTGCCTAGGGAGTGAGACTAAAAATGTCTGATAAATTGTGACTGCCAGAGAGTGGATTTGGGGCTTTGCGGTCTAGGCTGGTGAATGCTAGAAGAAAAGTCTCCTGTGACAGCTGCAAAAGAGCAAGCCATCGTCCTCTCCCTGGGGCTTGGCATGTTGAAAGTCCAGAAGGCCCTCTAAATAAACAAGCACTTCGTCTCGTGGGCAGAGGAGAGAGGGAGAGAGAGAGAGAGAGAGAGAGAGAGAGAGAGAGAGAGAGAGAGAGAGAGAGAGAGAGAGAGAGATCTAGCCCCTGGTCCCTGTCTGAGCAACGTGAGCCGCTGCCCCGCAGGACCCCAAACCTGCTGTACCCCCTGGGAGTTCTTGGCTCCTCCCCAGGAGCCGGAAAGGAGGGAGGAAGAGAACAGAGAGAGTTTCTAAGCCAGCGAACCCCGGGCTGGGGTTCCCTTCCCGATCCTCAGGACAGGCTGAACTCCTCTTAGCAGCTGCCAGGCTTCCGCTAGGAGGGTTAGAGGAGGGGGGAGGAGGCTCGGGGGAGGGGTGGGTTTTTAGCTTTACCTCCAAACGGCCTCTTTTCATTTCTCCCAGGAAAAGTTAACCTACCCCAAGCTATTCAGATGTCACACTGCAAGGCTCGGGGCTTTAATTAGAGGAGGGGTGGGGCGGCGCAGGAGAAGGGACAGCTTTTGCCTCCGGTCACGTCTCAGTCTCCCTGTAAGAGAAGCGTGCCCACTGTCTGAGGAATACCCGCAGCTCGGGGTACCTGGCTGAGCAACCGGGGGGGCTGACAATGGCTGAGGGATCCCGGCTTCAAAAGCCTCTCTCCTCCTCTCTCCAAGCCCAGAGTATCCTGGCTCGCCCCGCCAGTCCCTCACTCCCTCTGCCTCCCCCATGGAATACTTTCCTTTCCAGGTGCTCCCTAAGCACCCAGAGCTAGGTGCCCGTCACTCCCAAAGCCATCCTTGCTCCCCCCCCCCGCCCTTTCAGCCTCTCTCCTCGTCCTCTTTCCCCTTTCCTCCCTTCCTCGAGCTCTTAAAATCTTTTGCTCCCTCCTCTTCTAGCTCTCAGCTCCTCCCCCCTCCCAGATCCTCTCTCTTCCACTCCCTCCCTCTATTTTTCTGGTACTTTTCAGTCCCCCTCCTCATCCTTTCCATTCCTGTCCCATCCCCCCCCTTCCTACCTCCTGCTCCTCTCATTTTCCTCCTCCCCTCCCTCTCAATGGGCCATCTCCTCCTCCCCTCCCTCAATGGGCCATCGCCTCCTCCCTCCCTCAATGGGCTCTCTCAATGGGCCATCCTCCTCCCCTCCCTCAATGGGCCATCTCCTCCCCTCCCTCAATGGGCCATCTCCTCCTCCCCTCCCTCAATGGGCCATCCCCTCCCCTCCCTCAATGGGGCCATCCCCTCCTCCCCTCCCTCAATGGGTCATCCCCTCCTCCCCTCCCTCAATGGGACATCTCCTCCTCCACTCCCTCAATGGGCCATCTCCTCCTCCTCTCCCTCCATGTGCCATCTCCTCCCCTCCCTCAATGGGCCATCTCCTCCTCCTCTCCCTCAATGGGCCATCTCCTCCTCCCCTCCCTCAATGGGCCATCCCCTCCCCTCCCTCAATGGGCCATCTCCTCCTCCCCTCCCTCAATGGGCCATCTCCTCCTCCTCTCCCTCCATGTGCCATCTCCTCCCCTCCCTCAATGGGCCATCTTCTCCTCCTCTCCCTCAATGGGCCATCCCCTCCTCCCCTCCCTCAATGGGCCATCCCCTCCTCCCCTCCCTCAATGGGCCATGCCCTCCTCCCCTCCCTCAATGGGCCATCCCCTCCTCCCCTCCCTCAATGGGCCATCTCCTCCCCTCCCTCAATGGGCCATCTCCTCCTCCCCTCCCTCAATGTGCCATCTCCTCCTCCTCTCCCTCAATGTGCCATCTCCTCCCCTCCCTCAATGAGCCATCCCCTCCTCCCCTCCCTCAATGGGCCATCCCCTCCTCCCCTCCCTCAATGGGCCATCTCCTCCTCCCCTCCCTCAATGGGCCATCTCCTCCTCCTCTCCCTCAATGTGCCATCTCCTCCCCTCCCTTAATGGGCCATCTCCCCCTCCCCTCCCTTAATGGGCCATCTCCTCCTCCCCTCCCTCAATGGGCCATCTCCTCCTCCCCTCCCTCAATGGGCCATCTCCTCCTCCTCTCCCTCAATGTGCCATCTCCTCCCCTCCCTTAATGGGCCATCTCCCTTAATGGGCCATCTCCTCCTCCCCTCCCTCAATGGGCCATCTCCTCCTCCCCTCCCATAAAATTCTAGGTGTTCGAGATAGGGAAAGATGTCGCCGGCCACCCCCATTCTCAGGCCAGGTTGGGGTGCCAAGAGGAAGCAGACAGTGCCGGTTGGCGGCCCGCTTTCTGCCCCCGCTAGTTCTCCCTCTCTTGTCTTTTGGGTCCCTGGGGGGGGGGGGCAGAAGTCCAGATCAGCTCTCCTTCCCTCCCCAGGGAGGCTCCTCCAGCCCAGCGCCCACGGCCTCTCCAGGGACCCCCCCACCCCCGCCCCAGGCCCCTTTCCCTAGGGGCCAAGAGCCCTCCAAGCAGCAGCAGCCCGGGGCTCGCGTGGATTCCCCACCCTCAACTCTGACCCTGCTGCCGGCTTTCCCCTGGCTGATGCAGGGACACAGACAGAGCTGGGGAGCGAGGCCGAGGATGCCCCGCGGGGCCGAGGACCCGGACATCTCTTGCCCCACCAGATCTCGGGGCCCCGGCTGTGCCTGCCGCAGCCTGGTGCCGAGACAAGGGGAGTTGTGTGTGGGGGAGACAACAGGTGAAGACGAGGCGCCCCCGCCTCCGTCCCAAGCAGGATCTAGTGCCCGGGTGGCAGCGCTGGGGCAATGCCTCTTCCCCAACCTCCTCCTCTCTCCCGGGTCCCAGAAAGCTGCTCCTCCTCGCGCCCCTCCTTTTCCTTCCCACCCCCACCCCCGCCTAATGTTACCCTGGCCCGGGGAGACCTAAGGGCCCTCGGTGCCTCTGCTCGAGTGGTCGTGGGGTGATCCGAGAGGACGTCTGGGGAGGAGGGGGAGGTCGGGGGGGGCTTCCAGCCCCTCCTCATCCCTGGCCGCTTTCCTGCCCCTGATTGGCTGAGCGTCTCTGGAGCCCAACTTCAGTCATTCACTTCCATTGCCTAGTCCAGGCATATCCTGAGCAGAGTGGCCCAGGGCGGGAGGGGGGTGGGTGGGGGTGCCCAGGGGTTTGCACAGGCGGAGAGCGCTCGTGGGTCAGGTCTCGGGGGGCCACAAGGAGCCCCCCCAGGCCGGGAGGAAGGCAGCCTGTGCGTGTACTCTTGCCTCCAGCCCCCAGCCTTGGCTCGGTCTGGCTCCCTCCTTGGCTCCCTCCCCCGGCCGCCCGCCCCGCCCCCTCCCCCCGGTTTCTAATTCCTGCCACTAGCTCAGCGGCTCATTCAGCGGCGCCTTCAGCAGAGTGGAGCGGACCCAGGCTGGGGTACAGTTGGGTCTGTCCGCCGGCTACTTGTGAATGGGACTGGCCTCCTCGCACTGTTCCGGGGCTGACGGCGGCGAGGCGGCCCTGGAGGAGCCCAAGGTAAATGTCGGGGAGCTGCACTCGGGGCCCCTCTGCTCAGCTGCCCCTGATGCAGCGCCCTAAGTGTGGGGGAATGGAGGAGAGCAGCTGGCTGGCCCCCCGAGGGGGGAGGATGTGCGTGTTTTGGGGGGTAGGAAATCTGCCGCGGCTGCGGGATTTGGGGCTTCGCCAAGGTGGATCCGCGCTCTAATGGCCAAAGAAAAAAGGAGGGGGGGCGAGAAAGGCAGCTAGCGGATTTTCTCTCCCGCCTCCGCGGGCTCTCCAAGCGCTGGCCGGGGGCTCCGGGGGCAATGCCAGCCGTGCCGTCTGAGGACGATCCACCCGCTTCCTAGCCGCACTTCAAAACTGGGGTCCCTTAGCGAGATCTTTGTGGGCAAGGGAATTCCAGGGTGTGGGGCAGGGGTGCCGCGCGCCCTTCCAGGGCCCCGGAGCTTCTAGTGCTCCGGGTTCCCGGCTCCAAGAAGACCCGAACCGAGCCCTGGGGCTGGCGGGGGGGGGGGGGGGCGCGGGTCGGAACCTCTAAGGGTTTTCTCCTGGAGCCTTGGTGGTGCATATCTGGAAACAAGTCTCCCTTCCCGCCACCACTCCCCCCACCCCAAAAGAATACACTTCTGGGGCGGAAATCTGGGAGCTGCGTTAGCCCCCCCAAATAAAAGGGCTGAGAATCTGGCAGGTCCCCCATTTCTCCCTCACGCCCCCTTTCCCCCCATGCGCCCTACTCTACCCTGGGAGGGTTAGAAGCCCTTTCCTGATCCTAGAAAACGGGCTGGGAATGAAGGATCTGGGCAAGGGGAGGGCAGCTCCTGCAGGAGAGGGGGAAGGGAGGGGGAGGGGAGAGGGGAGGGAGAGGAGGACATTCCCAGCCACTTTAATTGTTTCGTTATGTGTCAAGATATTGCAGCAGTAGAGCCAGGGGGCAGGGGGGCAGGGGGGCAGGGATGCGTCTTCTGCTTCCCCCGAATCCGGTCCTGCCCCTCGGTCCTCGGGGCTCGCGGAGCCCGTCCTCCGCTCCTCCTTCACACCATTAACTTTTCGACCAGAAACAGCCCTCTGCATGGTTTCTTTCAGGAGCAGCAAGGGCAGCCCCACATTCACATACAATGGCTTTCCCGTGGCCACGTTTGCCCATTTATCGCTTAAACCTCTCCAATATGAAGTTGGCGAAGACGGAGCCAGGACGAGCCAATTGGCATCTCTGGGACTCCTCATTCTAAGTCTCCTCTGTCCCTTAGAAGAAGGGAAAAAAACCCAACCAAACAAAAAACAAACCCCCAAATCCTCAAACATTCTTGTGACTATGCCAACCATTTACCTACACAGAGGAGATCATTTCTATTGAGAAAAGGGTCCCCCAGAAAGTGGGCATAATAATAATAATAATGATGATGATAAGAATAATTAATAACAATAGCAGCAACAAAAATAACCCTAGCTCCCATCTCTATAGTGCTTTAAGGTTTACCAAGTCATTGCCTCCCAAAGTCAGTGAGCTAAGTAGTGAAGACATTAACATTCCCTTTGCACGGAGAAAGGAACTGCTGAGAGGTGAAGCACTCCTGGTGATCTCACACCCACTATTAGGATCGGATTTGATTCCAAAAGTCCTCTTTTAATGACCAGGATTCCTTCATTCCTTCTCCCTTACTTCCTTCCGTGTAACATTCCTGGGTGGTGGAAGACTGGGGGGGGGGGGGCGAGTAAAGGGGAAGCTAGGAGTTTCTCCCTACTGATTTGAGCTGATGATGCAATAGGAATTTCACGGACCATTGCGCTGCTATTAAGAAATCACGGCTTTTAATTATTTAATAATGAAATTGTTGAATGGAGACAAGCCATAGCTAATGGAGAAGCAATTGTTCATGAACCCATATGGAGGAGAGGGATTTTGACTAGAAGAACCCCGATGCCAGCCCTCCCCCCCAAAAAAAAATCTTGCATGAGAGACTCAGAAATCTTTTCTCCTTCCATTTCTCCTGTAAGTCTGATTAGTGTTACTAGTTTTTTTAAAAAAAAAAAGTTTTGCGTATAATTATCAAGATCCTTCAATGAATAGATCCATTCCATTAATCCTGTGGTTTCCAGCCCCCCCCCCCCCCAGATGGTGAGAATCTATGGCTTTCTAGGGGAATGGAAATGCAGATGTGTGATAGTGAGCCACAATTCCAAGACACCGCATCAGCACATTTTAGGATGTTAGACCACAAGCCATTATTTAAAAAAAAATACAATAATTCCAAGGAGAGGCAAGGGAAGGGCTCTGACCTTCAATCTAAGAACCAGGAAATCTTTTCCCAGAACCTTTGAGAGTCTATACACTAAGAAAATAGAAGTTGTTAGTGTCTTTACAAATCTGTATAGGGATGTGCCCAAAGAACAAAAGGGGGAAAAAAAGTTATAAAACAAAAACACAGAGTTGTCATCAAATGAAATTCTCCAGGACAGTGATTTGGCCAAGAACAACAGTGATGATTTCTGAACTGAAACTGAAGAGCTCTGATTTTTTTTTTGTGCCCTCAAATGTTGACCTTGTATTTAAAAGTGAAATGGGGCATAGCACAAAGGAATGTGGTCAGAACACATCCTATGAATCACATTTGGAGTCATTTAAACTTTGCTCCACTATGACTTATCAGGATCTTGTGCTTTTAAAGCATGGGTAAATATATTCATTTATGAGATAGCCTGCAGTCGAATACATATACATGCATAATTATGTATTTTAGGTATTCATTTTATTGTGGATATTGAATTAATTGGTCATTTGTATAGCGGTTTTTAAAAGTGAAAGGTTTTAAGAGTGGGGGGGATGGAGAGGTTGATGGAAATAAAAAATTGTTTCCATGGAACTCTAAATAAAAATAGTTGAATCAACAAGATTCTTATTGCTTTAAGGATAGAATGGACCTTTTCAGATTTAATTGAAGTAACTGAATATCTTGATTGTGTTTTAGAAGTTGGATTATATTCAGCCTTCTTATCAGAACATCAGCTAGAACTCTTTTTTGCAAACTAAATTCTAATATAAATTCAGATTTTTTTAAAAAATGGAACTATAAAATACAATCTTCAAGAATATCTTCTTTGTAAAATGCTTAGATCTTCTGGTTATCTTTTTTGTTATTGCTGTTGTTTATTTATGGAGGATACATGCTTCAGTTATTTTGAGGAATACAAAGTAATTTCACACCATTCAAATAACAAATGTCTTTACCATCATAGCATTGTTCAGATTTTGGAAAGAATTACATGACTATCTCAAAAAGCCCCCTCTTTCAGGATCCCTGGCATGGACTTTGCTGTCTGTATTCTGTTTTCCCCAACACCTAAGCAGCCTTAAAGATATATTTTTGTGCAAAGTCTCTTTAACTTCAGAAACTCAATGATAATGTTTCGGAGAGATTTGGAGATCATGTAGACCAACTCCCTCATTTTGCAGACAAGCAAAGGGTGCTTCAGTTTTGAATTCATATTACTTGTGAAGTTGTAGATTCAAATGAAATTCCAATGTTCCTCTGTGTTATGTACTATTTACCTGGAAGCAAACCAGTCTTATATGTTTAGAATAAGCAAGAGATTCAATAGTTTTTTTTGATTTGTTTCATTAACTTAATTTTATTTTAAATTTCTTCTTTCTCCTTGACACATTTTCTCAGAGTCCCAGTATTTCTTTATATAAATCCTGCATGGGGAATGATGTTACTTAACAAAGCTTTGCTTCTTACTTGTCAAGTTTCCTGAGTTCCTTTATGAATCAAAAAAAATGTTTTCCCGATAAACCCAAAAAGTGTATATATAAATGGACTGGTTGCATCAGTGATTTAAGAAACCAAACAGCTTTATATTTTTGTCTTTTTCCTGTCTGATGAAGTTTCCTTTTGTGTTTTGAAGATCAACTTTTCAAATAAAGTGATTCAAAGTTAATAAGGAATTATTTTTTTAAAGATGATATTTTTCAAGAAAAAAATCTTAACCTTTGAAATCCTGAGAAATCCTGGGTGAGAACAAGACAAGAACAGATTTTGTGATTGTAGTTATTAATTTGTTTTTCAATCTGTGGGTCTTTCATTGTGCTTTTTTGAAAAAAAAATTAAACTAAAGAAAGTAGGGAAATGTTATTGAATATGAAATATGGGAATTAGTTTTTCCCTAAGGGTTCCTGTGCTAGAGATTACCAAACTCTGCTGCTCAAAAGAATTGGGTTCACCAAATGCTTGAGAGATATAATTAGATAGCTTACTGTTATGATTTTGATATGATATGGGGAACATTTGTATCTTCTCCGATTCTGTATTCCTATAGGGAAGAGCATGTTTGTGACCACCAGAGGGCAGTAAAGCTCTTCTCTAACTTGCTGCCCGTAGCCCATCTGCTTACCAGGGCACCATGAAAAGACGTTTTGTTACCACCAGCCTGGCTGGTCCTCTCTGGAGAGACAGAATTCAATCTAACTGTGGTTCAGGCTAATGCTCAGGCAGTTTGTCAGGATTAACATCTTTCTAGTCTGTGGATCCCTTTACCTTCAACATCCTATTACCACCTTGGAGTTCACTAGAAAGTTTGGGAATCGTGGAACTTTAGACTGGTTGAGGAGGGGCACAGCTGGTGACTAGGGTATAAAATAAATAGTGGTGGTTTCCCCTGAAGCCTTGATTTGAAAGAGATTTTTCCAGAATGTTTACATGTAAAAAATAGCATAATTTCAGACTCAGGAGGAAGGGACTAGATAAATAAAAGGAATCCAGTTGGAAATATAAGGGAGACTGCTGTCAGGCTAATCATCTTATTTTCTAATCCTCTTACTGGCCATTGTTTCAAGAGATTTGGAAGACTCCTAGAAGAATCATTTAATTTTCAAAGAGACCAGTTGTTAGATCCTTGGTAAACACTTGGGAAATATGGGGTTTGATTGTATTAATAAATAACTATTGGTTTCACACCGTTCCTGATATTGCTATCCAATAAAACAACTTAGAAAAAGCTCACATCTTCAGTGAGGCACATCCTCATATGTTGAATTTGCTTGAATCATTTGTTTTTTTTTTTCCCTTGGTGTCAGAGACATTGTTACTTATAATTACATCATATATTTCTGGATGCAGAAATTTAGATTTTTGTTGTTGTTCTTGGTTAGTTTCAAAAAGTTCTGAATAAGTAGGAAATATATCTATTAAAGCTAAATGATAAATACAAGAAAAACTATTTTTGACACATTGGCTTAAGTAGATATTTATTTATAATGTATGTATTTGTTTATGTGTTTTGTACTGAGCAAAGTGATCTCCCCAGGGATTGACACAGGAGTTCATCTGAGTTCTTAGCTGTGTTGGAATAGATAGTGAGTTGATGCAGTAGAAATCAATGCAAATGGATTATGCGAGTGAGTATTAAGTAACTGAGTAGAAAATAAGATGGAGTGATTTGTAAACTGACTGCTCCTTTACTGGGCAGTTTATTTAACTTAAAAATACAAATTTATTTTCATCCATTTTACAGAGTAAGGACTTGGGAGTAATGACAGTTTGATAGCTCTTGAAAAACTTTCAGATTCATTCACTTAGTCATCAAAGGTCTCCTTTTATAGCTTGCTTTCTTTGCTTCAATATTTCCCTGACTAGATGTTTGGTACTCTCTATTCCAATTCTAACATTTTATGATTCTGCCTCAGTGATTCTGTGAAAGAAAGACTATTTCCATATAGTTGAGATTCTTTGGGCTTGGCTTATCTGGCCCTCATAAGAGCAAGAAGACTTTGAGTAAAAAAGTATTAACTGCCAACACTACTCTATTTTCATTTATTGGAGTCACATATTGGGAGCTTTTAATAACTTGAGATAATAATATAAGGTAATAACTAGTAAGAATGTAATAAATGCTTCTTGAGTCATATTTAACATATTTGGTATTTTGATTGTATTTATTTTAAGAAATATAACTTTGCAGAGTCTCTTCCCACCAAAAAAATATGATAGAATAGTATAATGTAACTAGTCTCTGTGCTGGGAATGCCCAAATCATTTCTGTCTATGGAAATTTTAGGCTGACTCCGCTTTGAAATCTTCCAAAGTCTTCCCCATTCTTAATTTCCAGCATGACTGTGACATTTTCCATTCTCAAAATGCTCCGGGTTTCCTTAATACCCTTGTCATACTCCAAATTCAAATTATACATATGTGTATATATCTCTTTTCCATTACCAGATTACTTGATTGTAAACTTCTTGGGGCCAGGAATCCTGTCTCATTTTTCTTTGTCCCTCCCACCACTGACAACAGAGTTTGATGGCGAGTAAATATTCATTTAATATTTTTAAAAATGCATTACCTGCATCAGTTCTCTCCATCACAATTAATATTTGTGAATTAAATATTTCTTTATCTCTTCTTAATTTCCTCAGCTCCCCTTTTAAAGTCAGACCTTCAAAATTTAGTCCAATGTGCTTATTGTTCTTTGAATTACATTGCTCTTGAATTAAATTAAATTAAATTAAGTAACATATGCTATTTCCTTAGCACATTAAAATACCTTAAAGATTGTTTTGATCTGTTGTTTTGTTTTAAATGTTAGTCATTGCTAAAAGTGGCCAAAAAATGGTTTAAAATAGCCTTTAAATTTAAACCTATAGGAATTGGATGACAGATTTCTCTGTCTTTGGTTCCTAAAATAGTGATTTATTTTCCATTTGTGTTATGGGAATTTCAAATCAATGGCAGAAAAAGATGATAGTTTATAATATATATATCACAAAAGTTATATTTTATCTTCCTTTTTGAGAGACAATACAATGCAAAGAAGATCGTATGTATGACACTATTGTACGTATCATATTGTATATACTCCTTCCTCCCCTTAAATAAATGGAATTTTCTTTTCTTTCCCTTTCCTTTTTCCTTCCCTTCCCACTTTTCTTTTTTTTAATTTTTTTTTTCTTTCTCAGAAACACTTTCAAGATTCCACTGGAAATGCAATAGGAAATAGGTGGGACTTTAAAGAATCCTCTTATTCTACAGAAGATGAAGTTTAGTCCTAAGAAATTGAAATGACTTGCCCAAATTTCTCCAGGCAGGAAAAGGACTCAAACTACTATCCAGATCCAAAAGCCCCTCTGATATTTGGGACCTTGGTCAATTCATTGGATTAGTGTATCATTTACAACTCTGTGAAGTGAAATGCTAAGCATTTCCTAGTATTTCTGTAAAATGATTCTCCAGATTAACCTTCAACTAAGGTACTCTTGAGTATGGTTTTTAACTTCTCTGGGCCTCAGATTCTCCAGTGAGTTAGCCTGGCTGATCTCTATAGTCCCTTCTAACCCTAATAAATCTATCCTTTTAAGTGATGCTTCTTGCTAGTAATCAGGTTTAGTCTGACACTATTTAGGTTGAGCCTATTACCATCATCATCATCATCAACAACAATAGAAACACCAACATTTATCTCTGTTTTTTTTTACATCCCTCTCTTTGGAATTATTCATAAACTAAAGTGATCTATTCCTTTTGAATGTAAAATTTTCAAGAGTCAGTCTTGGTTTTAGTTTTGTCTATTGCCTCTGAAAAAAATTGCCTCCTTTTATTTCCATTTTTCAAATATTCATTTTCCTTTGAGCCTGGGTCAGAGCATTACCCAATAGAAATGCAATTTTGGAAAATTTTGCTTCAGCACTTACTAATATTAGATACTGAAATATTAGTCCAAAGTTTAAATAAAAGTTTGCATCACTACTGTGCGGCACAGTGTATATAATGTTTCTGAAATCAGAAAAACTCTTCTTTCTGAGTTCAATTCTAGTCTTAGACACTTAGAGATTGGGTGACCCTGGACAAGTCAATTAACCCTCAGTTTCTTCATGTATAAAATGAGTTGGAGAAGGAATGGCAAACCACTCAAGTGGCTTTGCTAAGAAAATCTCAAATGGAGTCACCAAGAGTTAGATACACCTGATATAAAGAAACAACACCATCTTGATTTCAAGTTAATTCTTATTTATTTTCAAGGTGACTATAGCATGAATTTATATGAAAGAAATTTGAAAAGTGACAATTTTAACTTGTAAGACAGCCATGAGCATGTAGATTTTATCATAATTTATTTTAGATTACTCATTCATAACTTCATAAGTAATTTTGTGTAAATAAATTCATTTTTTCATAAAAATAAACAGCATTTGTATAAAACTTTGAGGATGATAAAGATCTGCTTACATATTTTATCTCTTAAGGTTGCTATGCTTCATCAGATTCAACTTAGATCAATGCATACTATGGGAACAATGGAAAGACAAACAAACTGCCTTCTGTTGGGGGGTGGAGGGAGGGAAGCAAGATTGGTGGAAAAATTGTAAAACTCAAAATAAATAAAACCTTTTTTATAAAAAAAAGGTTGCCATGTTTCCTCATAGTTTATAATCTGTGAATGACCTCAAGGGTTCCATTTACTAGCTATTGAGAAATAAGCTTTGATTTGAATGATCCAATATAGGTGAATGAGAGTATGGTCTGACTTCTCTTCTTAGATCTCTGCCACAGTAAGAGTTCTGCTCCACATAGGATGGTTCCTCATGCCACTGTCCCAAATGTTCTGACAACAGCTTAGATCCATGAGGTCTAGAGGGTAAACCACATTATTGAACTGTGTTAATTGAAATGCATTGTGCTAAAAGGTATGGATGAAAGAACATTGGTTATGAGGCAAAAAATAAACTTGGATTACAGTCCTAGATAACTGGGCAACCTTTGTGGAAGTCATTTAACCTATACATACCTCAATTCCCTCATTTATAAATTGAAGACAATAATTTTTCTAAATACCTTCTGAGGTTGTCATGGAGATCAAATGAGATGTTTGTTTTTTTTAAAAAAAAAGCATTGCAAATGTTAATTGCTTTTAATTCTTATTAAATATGTAAGCTCATGTGCTCACCACATTGTGATTTATCTAGAAACAAACCCCTAAGACAATAAGTTGCAGAATGGTTTTCCTTCTGCACTGGTAGAATGCTACAAAAGAAGCTGGTTCAGTGTATTAGAGTGCTGGGTCTATAGTCAGATCTGAATTCAAATTTGACCTTAAATACTTATTAGATGTGGGATGATACAGATAGTGTCACTTAAGCTCTGCCTGTCTCAGTTTCCTCACTGTTAACTGTAGAAGATAATAAGATCTATTATTGAGATCTTAGGAAGATGACATAAGATAATTTCTATAAAGTTCTTAAAGTAGTGACTATCCGTACAAGGCAATTAAAAGTGTTTATTTCCTTTCTTCTGTCTCTAAGATAAATTTTAAAAAAATCAAAAGTCAGTTTTTTTTAAAGTTTCTAAACAATACTATAAGTTGGTTAATTGGGGCAGTGCCATTCAGTGGTTAGCAAGCTGGCTTTAGAATGAAAACAATATAAATTCTCTGAGCTAGAGAGCACCAGCCCTGGAAATCAGGTTCTTTTCATTACATCCTCCTATTAACAGAATCTAAAAAAAAGTTGTTGTTTTTATCACCAACAGGGTCCATTAAAACTATTTTCCCTTTATACTTATTACAATGAACTTATTTTATAAAACATCATAAAATGTGATGACTTTGTCTAGTATTTCAGATACCCAGATCAGGGTCTTCATCACAAAAAATTTATAGATATCTGTAAAAACAAGGAGCAACATAAGGGGAAGCTTTCAAGCTTGATTCTTCTGCCAGAAAGTTTATTTCTAAATTTTATTTCTATGTCTTTAGAAGTAGCACTGGCATAGTTAAAAATAAAATATTTTACTTTAGTAACCTAGTGTCACCTTTTGTTTATTGAGAGTATGATAGCATTTCCTTACAGTATAAATTTCCATGTCTGAAATTTAAAAAATGAGATATTTAATAAATGATATTTTGTTACTTTCCAAACATAAAGAAGACATTAGGAATCAGTTATTTTATACTCAGAATTGCAGAATTTTTAAAAATTAGGTGTTAACTGGTTCAGATTTCTAGTGTAGAATGGATGGGAATCTTCTCACCCTTCTGTACCCACTGCTCTGTATCATTCTACCTCAACCATACAGTTAAAATGGAGACAATTCAATTCACCCATGGATTAAAAGTGGTTGAAATTCTGTGCTCAATTAAGAAATTCAAGAACTGACATTAGTACACAGTACCTCCATACTTTCATTTGGAAAAAAATACCAGCTATCTTCTAAGGGTCTTTCTGACTCTAAAGACTCTAATTCTAATAATTCTACGTTTCTGTATTATACAGTGTTCCAAAAGTCTCTGTGTCATTTTAAGCTAAAACTTAAATACAGGGTGTCTTTTTTTTGGGGGGGGAGATACCTGGAATTATGAGATTTGTTTGGATTAAAAATTTTACAGTTTCTACCTTTCTATCTTTTGAGGTTTCATTCAATGCTGGTATTCTATATTTAACTTCTCTTCAGCTTTAAATAATATGTTCTGTGTTCAAACATTCTAAGCATTATAATTTCTTGCTCTTCTTATATTCTAGGTTTTATGGTCTCTTCTAGTGCTAACATCCTCTATTTAAAACTCTACTGTTGCTCTAAAATTCTTTGATTTCCATAATATATATATATATATACATATATAAGCATACAGTGTGCATACCTTTACATGTGAACCTACCTGACCATGCACACACATGTATATGCATGGCTACACATACAAATGTGTTTATGTTCATATATATATGCATATAGATGGATAGATAGATAGAGACATCTTCATTTACATACCATATGTGCCCTAGGAAGAACAGTAGACTAAAAATAAACTGATTAGGTTTTGATATCTGCTTTGATGATTTGAAGCTAATTCACTATGTGACCCTAGGCAAGTCATTTATCTACTTTGGCACTTAATTATCTTTTCATTAAAATGAGGGGATTAGATTCTATAGATAAGAATATTTAGCTTGAATTCTATAAATGTATTTTCTTTAATATTTTTGATTATTTCAGAATACTGGATTTCTTTGAAATCTTATTTTATTTTATATATTTAAAATCATAAATCTTAGAATTATGGCTTCAACAGACTACCAAAGGATGATACATGCAAATACAAAGTTTTAGCAGTCCCTTCTGTAGATAATCAATGAAGTAAGGTTCTGATATTCTATTATGACATTATTCAGGGTCAAGTCACATTTATTTTGAATAGTTTGTCAGAACTGGTGGTTGAATTGGCCAGGCAGATACCTCGGTACATTGACTTTTCATTTGTGGAAATCACTAGCAAAATGTGGTTTGTAATCACATAGTGACAATGACAAGTTTCCTGTCTGATCTGGATATTTTCCCTTTAAAACTATTATTATTAATCACTGCTAAACTATCATAATCGTTGTTTAGGCTCTCTAAATTCAACTATCCTCAGCTGTAAATGTTGGATCATTCTTCAGTAGGCATTAGTGTTCTCTTGTAGGCTGAGAGCTGTGTGTCTTTGAAATGCAAGGCAGCTCACACAGAATCATGTCAAGCCTCCCACTACCCCATCCACATGCTGTGCTTTATGAGCCAGAGAATCTCCTGCTTTAGAGTTTACTGAGAAGCACGTCCTCTATCTCTTTTTTACCTGGCATTCAATTTCTAGACTATTTTCTCTTATATGAGAAAAAAATAAGAATCAAAGTTAGGTAGATTGCACAATTCTATCTACTTAAATGAGCTCTGATAAACTCACTGATAAACTGGGGGATGTACAATGGATATGGTTTTGAACTAAAAATCAGAAGATCTGGGTTCTGGTTATGGCTCTTCTAATGACTCTCTGTATGGCACAGGGCAAGTCATTTAACTTTATTTTTCTGACATTATTAGAGAGTTGGATCAAGGCAGTCCCTTCCAGGTTTAAATGTACATAGTTTGAAAACTTACACAAATAAATGGTTCTTCTTCCCGCCCCCCTCGCCCTCTGGAGTCAGGAAGACTCATCTTTCTGAGTTCAAATTTGACATAGTAGCTGTGTGATCCCAAGTCACTCAACCCTATTTGTCTAAATTGTCTTAATCTGTCAAATGAGCGGGGGAATAAAATGGCAAATCACTCCAGTATCTTTGCCAAGAATAACTTAATGAGGTCACAAACAACTCAGCAATTTAAATAGCTCCTTAAAATTTACAGTATGCTTTATATATATATTATTAGCACATTTGATTCTCACAACAACCTATAGAAGGTGTTATATTTCTCTGTACTTTATAGAAGAGTAAACTAAGACATGGAAAGTTTGTATGATTTGCCCAAGCTTGCATAACTAAGAAATATCTGAGTGATCCACATTATTTTGATGAGTTTGGCCTTTATCCAATGGCCCCAGAGGCAAGTAGGTGCTACTATGGATAGAGTACTGTGTCTGAAGTTAGAAAGATCTAAATTCAACTTCATGCTTCCCTTAAGCTAAGATGCTTAAGTATCTGTGCAACTTTGGACTAGTTGCTTAATATTTGTTTACTTCAGTTTCCTCCTCTGAAAAATGAGTGTGATCATAGCACCTTGCTTATAGTGTTGTTAACATCAAATAAAAAAGGAATTGTAAAGTCCTTTAGCATGTGTCTGGATGGAAGAGTTGAAAATTTCTGGACTAATAGTGAAGATAACTGCATTTTAAAATTGGTTATGCCACTAAGAAGAGTTGAATTTTTACAACCCTTTTCTCCACTGTGAGGCTCAGTTTCCTTATCTGGAAAATTATGAGATTGAATTAGATTGTTAATTAAATATCTTTCAAACCTAATTTGCTTTTACTGTTAACAGTTTTTGGAAAATAAACCCTTTAATAAAAATGTAACAGTTTCTCCATGCAAACACTCTTTCTACCCTGTTCCCATTTAATAATAATGTTTTGTCCTTCATTTCCAAAGAAGATCAAGACATTAGGGAGGTGATGCCGTGACAAGCACATGAATTGGATTTGATGGAGGAAGTGTGTGCTGAGTTACCAGCCTCACTTGCTCCTCCAGAGCCATCTGGATCCAGTGGCCAGAGTTGGATCAGGATGACTGGAGATGGCTCTGGATGCAAGGAAATCAGGGTTAAGTGACATGTCCAAGGTCACATAGGTAGTAAAAGTCAAGTGTCTGAGGTCACATTTGAACTCCCATCCTCCTGAATTTAAGGTTAGTGCTCTATCCACTATGCCATCTAGCTGCCCTTCCACTCTCATTCATCAATTATAAACTAAAACCCCAGGAAAGAACAAAAACCAAAAACTACCAAACATATAACATTCTACATTGAAGATTTCTTCTTTTTAGACACTTTTCAATAGTATGAGATAATGATAATTCACATTTATTTAAATGTGCTAAAATTTGCAAAATACTTTGCATATCAATTCAACAGTACAGAAATAGTGAACCACTAGTTGATAGGGTATAGGATTAAAGTCAGCAGAAAGGAAAAGCAAAATATAGATTTCTAGGTCTAAAACACTTATTATAATAAAATATTAGGGATCAATTGAATTTAGACTTTGAGGAATCATTAGAAAACAATGTTATATATAGAAAATAATCTTAGAACATTGAATGTTAATACTGAAAGGGAACTAATGAAGAGCCATTAAACTTAGTAGGCAATTTAGGCATTAGAATAATAGGATACATAATTATAGAACTAGAAAGAACCCAAGATAGGGATGGGGTAACTGATTTGGAAAGGCACCCAAAAACATTCAGGAGTGGACAATGAACCTCTGAATCACTGAGAAAATATATTATTCTATATATTGGTTGTGCCCATTTACTAAAGAAATAACTAAAATCCATTCTTGGTTAAAGTGAGAGGTGAGGTTTGCAAATTTGTAAGAGCAAAATTAGAAGGTATTTAATGATCTTTGTAGATTTTATGATTTTTCTCAGGGCAGTGTAAATCCTTCACTCTAATTTGGCAAAAGAAAAAGTCATTTTTTCTAAGATGGTGTGGAACTACTTTCAATAGAATAGAGTTAATCATTTTCTTTTCTTAGCTCCTTTCATGATTTCATGATTTACTGATTTCCAGATGTCTGCTCTCCTGTGATTGTACAGACAAATAGTATAGGGATGACCAAGATTATATTTTTTCTGCAACACATTCATGTAGCAACATAAAAAGATACAGAGGCAAAAAAGGTAAGACACACTTCGAAACACCCACAGTCGGTCTTAATAATAGCTCATATTTCTACATGGCTTTACAGTTTACAAAACACTTTCTTCCCAACAGCCTATCAAGATAGAAAGGGATTGCTATTAGTTTCATTTTATGATTGAGGAAGCTGAAGACTAGGGTAGTACCCTATCTTGCCGAAGGTCATCTCTTTTCAAATACAAACAATAGATCAGCATAGAATAGATAAAAGTCATCCTTATAAAACACACTGTACTACAGTCATTCAACATTAGAATTGGAAGGGACTTTAAATTCCTTTAACATGAGCTCATGTGGTAGAGGTAAAAAAAAAAAAAAACAGCCAAGTATTTTAAAAACCTCTGTGATGCACATATCATATGCCATTTTTATTCTTGTTACTATAGGGAGAAGTTAAAGCATATTACAACATAGGATCTCAGAATCTTATATTTGGAAGGGATATCAAAAGCCATCTAGTCCATATATATAACTAAGTGGAAGTTTTCTCCATAGCTTAAGAAAAATGGTTACACTTCTGTGTGGCCTTGGGCAAGCCACTTAACCCCATTTGCCTTGCAAAAAAGAAAAACCTAAAAAAAATGTGGAAATACAACACCATCACCTTTACAACAACAAAAATCACAATAACAATTATTAGCATTTATACAAGACTTTAAGGATATAAAGTGTTTTGTATATATGGCCTTGCTTGGTCTTTGCTGAAGCTCTTGGAGTTGTTATTATTTCCCCCATTTTACAGATAAGGGAAGCTTCAGCCAGAATAGCCCCTTCCCTGTGCTTGGATGATTTCTCTTAAACCTCTACTCAAGAAGGGCATTTTGTCTATCCATCTCCTCATTTCTCATCACGCTGCCATCTGACCTCCATCATATCCCTGAACATGTTGGGTATCTAATTTCTTTAATGCGTTATTTTACCTTATTAGAAAGAAAGATCAAAGGGGTCAGGGATTGCCTTTCTTTTTCTTTGTATTTGTTTTCTAGTGTTGGTACAGGAATTCTTATTGACTCGAAAGATTGACTAAGGATAAGAGAAATTAAGTGGCATGCCTAAAGTCACCGCTGGTAAGTGATGAGCCAGGATTCCAACTCAGGTCTTCTGATGCCAAGTCTAATAATCTACCTATTCCATTACCTTCTTTCAGCTGTTGTATAGTCTGAAGTGACTAAGGAAACCATTTTTATAGAACTTTGTCTTTTGCACAGTTTTTCCTTGTTACCAAACCAAATTCTACCTTCCTTCCATTGATTGCTCCCAGTTTCTACTTGTGATAGTGAATCAATTCTAATCAATCTTTCCATGACAATCATTTAAGTACATAATTGCAGAGAGAGTGACCATCATCTCCAGTTGCTATGTGATTTGTCATAGATGTGGTTTCGGGTTCTTTTAATACCCTGATTCCATCCCTTTGCATATAGGCCAGCTCATCAATATCCTTCCCTAAAGAAGTAAGAACTGATCCCAATACCTCATGTAGTCTGCCCAGGACTGAGGATGCTGAGACTATCGTCTCCTTTATTCTGAACACTTTGTTTCAACTAATACAATCTATTATTGTTTAATATTTTGGACTGCCATGTCATATCATTGATTCATATTGACCTTATTGGCTTAAAGACTTCTTTTTCATATGCATCATCATCTAACTATAGTTTCCCTGGCTTGAACTTGTGAAGTTACCAAATTTGGGGAAAAGACAAACAGACACACACACACACACACACACACACACACACACACATATATACTCATATATGGAAATATCCCTATAAATGTGCATATTTATAATTATGCTTATTAAGTCACCAAATTTAATCCAGTTTATCATTTTTTATAGTGGAGATCTTTTTTTTTTAACTCTTTAGTCTCATTCAGTGCACCATCTTGCTCTCCAATCTTTATCTCATTTATAGATTTTTCACACACACCATGCCTTTAAACCAGATCATTAGAAACTTGGAGTAGATACCTTCTCTTTGAATGATGGTATGAAATTGGAATCAGTGTGGATAGCACAGCAAATAATACAGACTCTGTCTGCCCATCTGTCTGTCTGTCTGTCTGTCTCTCTCTCTCTGTCTCCTCTCTTGCTCTATCACTTCACACACACACACACACACACACACACATTTATCTCTGTAGAGAGAGCAAGAGATGAAATGCATATGTGTGTGGCTACTGTGCAAAATAATTTTAAATTATAGAGAAAACTAAAAACTACTAAGATGATACATGGTTCTTGACTTAGGTCACTAATAATTTAGAATAGCATTAGAAAATGTGCTAATTGAGATTCAAAAGAAAAATATTAACAGCTTGATGGGGTTAGGTAAGTCTTCCTAGATGATAAAGCTTTTGAAAGATATTTCAATGGATGACAGCAATTCTGTTGGCAAAGAAAGGGACAGAGAAATTTTAGATGTAAGGAACAAGATGAATACAGAAATAAAGACAGGAAAGTACAGTCCACTGTGATTCCAGGGTACAGTTTTAGCTTACTTGTAGAATTCAGGCAGAGGGAAAAAAATGTGTGCACTGTACTTGAAGTCAGGAACACCTGAGTTCAAATCTACTGTCAGACACTGACTAATTGTGTGACTCTGAGCAAGGCACTTATTCTTTTTTCTGCCTATAAAATAGGAATAATAATCTAATTAACCTCTAAGAGTTGTTATGATTAAAATAAGATATTATATGTTAAGCACTTTGCCAACTTTAAATATTCTACAAATGTAGTCCTAGTACTAGCAGTAGCAGTGATAATAAGGGCAGTTAGGTAGTATAGTACATAGAACACCAGTCCTGGAGTCAGGAGAACCTGAGTTCAAATCTGAACTCAGACACTTGCCACTTACTAGCTGTGTGACCTTGAGCAAGTCATTTTACCCTGATTGCCTGGCGTCCAGGGCCATCATCAGAAGTCCTGGTGTCCAGTAATGAACCTGGTTCCTGGACTCAGATGGCTCCAGAGGAGAAAGTCAGGCTAAGGACTTAGCATAGCATCCCTTCATTCAAATCCAATTCACTTGCTTGTCATGACATCACCTCCCTGATGTCATGGTCTTCTTTGAGCACAAAAGACAAATATTATCATCTGAAAAGGTGATATAGAAATAGATTGTAGAATGTTTCCAATACTAGGCTAGGAAGACTATATTTTATTAATGAAGCAATAGGGAGCCACCAAAATTTTTGAGCAGAGGAGTGACACAATTTGATCCATGTTGAAAAATTTTGTAATATCATTTTAAAAATATACCCAATCTTTTTAATGAATTTATGTGAAATTTAACGATCCATGATGATTTATTTTTATTCAGAGGACATGAAATTACTCTCCATGAACTGTCAATGGTGAGCAACCTTCATAAATTACACTGGTTTGGATGCAAAGTGGTAGTTCTTGTACGAATGGTACCCTGCACTGGAGGATGTTCTCTTCAAGCTGTAGTTGAATTTTCCCAGAAAGCTGCATTAAGCATGCAATTCACATCCTATCAGATGTGAGAAATTGCACTAATACAACTTTAATTTTCAAATCAAATTGAACAAGAAATGAGTTTGGCTGAAATAATCAAGTCTATTGCAGAAGTGCCAACCCTGATGCTTACTGAGATGTGACAGTCCCTTCTTTCTATGACCTTGTATTGGGGGGATGTTTAGATGGAGGTCATAGAAGGTATTGGCTGCAATTATTTCTTTCTGTCCTTCCAATAAGATTCCTTTGGAAATTCTCAGCAGCAGATCTGTACCTGACTGCACACATAGATCATGTCATCCACCATCTTTATAACTACCTCTGCTACATCCACACTGTCACTCGGGTGCCGTTTCTACTGACCTCCTTTAATAAAAGTGGTTCTATCTTTATGAAATTTGCTTTTATACCTAAATTAGGTTGTTATAACTTAAAGACAGTACTGCTGAATTGAATTCATGGATTCCAGAGTAGTTTGGGTAAGGACCCCCAAGGGGCCACAAACAGTTGCCTTCCTGAATATGAGACTCTGATTTTCAATTTGCTAATCATCTTGCTTAGCAAGGTCCCCTTGGATGCCTCATCATGGTGTAAAGGTGACCCTGGGTTCTTAGAGAATGGGTCAAAAAATTGCAAGATTAGATAGTATCTACCAATCTAAAAAGAGCTAGGTTATTTCTTGGAATATTAGTCTCCTGAGTATCAGCCTTGCTAGGTTTTGAAAGTTTCATCATCAGTCTGACTATAAGTTGATGGATATTTCCTCAATATCAACTCTCAGATACTGTCTAACAAATACTGGAGGGGTTGAAATTTGAGTCATAGTAAGAGGGTACCCATTAATCCAATCTAACTTCCTTGGAAATACTAAAGCTAAAAAAAAAGTCAGAATCCTTTTGACATCAGATTTTTGAAACTAGAACTTGAGAATTTTTCAGAATATTGTAGTATATTTAGATTCAAATTCTTGATCTGTTCATTTACCTCCTGTGATGTTAGACAAGTTATTTCCCAATTGAGGGTCTCTTTGTGTTGCTCTGTTAAAAAACATATGGACTAAGAATAGTTAACTAGAAGTAAACCATAGAAAGATTCATTCTAGCTTCAAATCTTATCCACAATTAAAATCACCAATCTAGTACCTAATTGGCTTACAACAACCATCTATGATATGTTGTGCTCACCTTATTACCTTCATTTTATAAATGTGAAAACAGAGTCAGAGGAAAAAAAAATTAATTCTAGAAAATGGGGAAGTCAAAAGATCTATCAGTCTTTCCCCATCTCACATATTATGCATGTTAGAATCTTTATCAAAGTTAAAACAAAGTAAGTTTGGTACTGGAAGATCATTAGAAAGGTTAACTTCTAGAATTTTCTGTATTTTAAAATGTTAGAGAGCTTAGATTTATTCATAGACACTAATCATTGTTCTGATTAGTGAAACATGCTTTGAAACCTAAGTCAAATAGAGCAATGTTATTATTTTTAAATCATTATCCATTTTGCCTTTCATCACAAAATGTGTTTCTTAACCAATCTTCATTGTTTTACTCTGGACAAGTCATTAATTTTCTTTATTTTTTGTAACTCTCCTAGGATCAGAGAGGTAGTAAATGTTAAATAACTGAGACTGTATTTGAACTCGGGTTCTCCTAACTACAGGGCCAGTGCACTGCCCACTGTGTCATAGCTGCTCCCATTTAACTTCTTTGGTCTCAGTTCCCTCCAATATACATGGGAATCCCTAAATTCTTTTCTAGATTGAAATCTGAGATCTATAATTGAATGGTAACATTCTATTATTTCAAATAAAAATTATTACTTAAATATAATAATTTACCTCATTTGGGAAACTGAACATCCAACATTAAATTAGCCTTATCAAGTACATAGTGCTTATAATATATTCTATTAGAAAAAAGAAAACCTATTTAATAACCTGTTTTAAATTAAAAATATTTTTTAAATGACTGTCACATACATGACTTTTATCTAGGACTTTGAATTCAGTGCTATTAAACTATTAGACTTTCAAGTTCTCTGGATAAAGTCCAGGAGATGGGGATGGGGGCCAAGGAATTTGGATAGGAAAAAAAATGCATCTTTATTCTCCTTAATCTCTCATTGAAATATAGTATCAGTTTCAAATATTTAAAGCCATTATTTGGAGAAGGTGTTCATAGGTTTCACTAAATTGTCAAAACACACACACACATATATTAAGAATCCTTGTTCTAAGAATAAAAGACAAAAAATAAAATGATAATTTTTACCCTCAGATAGTTTAAAGTTGAATGGCCATTGTGTGTGTTTGTGTGTGTGTGTGTTTGTGTGTGTGTGTGTGTGTGTGTGTGTGTGTGTGTGTGTGTAGGCATGTTTGGAAGTTTAGTGGCTTAAATACACACACAGATGATCTCTGTAAATTAAAGGGATTGAATTAGATAAAGTCTAATGTCTTTCTAGCTCTGAATATAGCCCCCTGTGGTATGTATTTTACCATATGGATAATAAAATGTGATAGGGGCTAAGGGAACTTGAGTAATGTTCTATGAGAACTTCAAGGAGAAAGAAATAATTTTCATCTTGAAGATGTCAAGAAAGGCTACATAGAGAAGGGGCCATCTGAACGTTGAACAAACAGAAGTTCTTTGAAAACAAGTCAGATGTCTCTTCAAATATGAAACAAAGATACAATAAGGGAGCAAGTAGCAAGTGGGCAAAGGATGCACATTTGACTAGAATAGAATACATGAAGGGAGGTGGTAGGAGAAAGCTAGATAGGTTAAGTTGGAGCCACTTTGCATTGTAATGTGAAACCTGGGATCAAGAGTATAAATTGAGTTCCATAGGCAATTTCAAAGGGAAATTAATTATTTTATTAGAGTATTCTGAACAGAAAGTGTATTGTACAGTGTGTCAAGGATGAATTGGAAAGGATTTAAAATTGAGTCTGGAAAACCATTTGAGTCTATTACAATAGTCTAGAGAAAGTGAGTTGTAGGGTCATCCAGGGTGTTTGCAGAAAGAGGCTATATAGGTAAAGAATGTTTGAAGGCATAACCTACATAACTTAGCAATATTGATATGGGGAGGATATGGCACATGCTGCATCCTTTTAAATGAGGAACAAGTAGTTATGTCACAGATACATACCCTTCCTATCTACTTTGTTTTAGTATCAATAAAGCACAAATAGGTAAACTTCCAGCATGTGACTTTTTTTCTTTAAGATAAAATAGATCAGATAATTGATAAGCCTTTAAATAATCTAAGGCAAGAAGGTAGAAAAGTAAATCAATCAATAAATTGAACTAGATAATCATAACAAAAACAGAAAGGGAGAGAGAGAGAGAGAGAAAAAGAGAGAGAGATCCCCAAAACACTAAGAATACATTCATTAAAAAACAAAGAATCATATTCAAAAATACCAAATATTCAAACTAATGTAGAGAATATAGCCACATAGAGAATTTATATAATCTAATCTCAGAAAAGGGGACTGAACTCTCTGTAAAGAAACTATAAATACTATCAAACTTCTTGTTACATTTTTTCAAGACAAACAGGGTTAAGTGGTTTGTCCAAGGTCACACAGCTAGGTAATTATTAAGTGACTGAGATTGGATTTGAACTCAGGTATTCCTGACTCCAAGGCTGGTGGTCTATCCACTCCACCACCTAGCCACCCCACTATCAAATATTTAAAGAATAACCACAACAACACAAATTAAGAAACTTGAGAGATTACCCCAAGCAAAAAGAAAATTGCAAAGTGAGAGTAGAATGATTATTGTGGCCCTGAGTTTAAGTCTTGAATCTGACACTTTCTGATTATGTAATTTAACTAATAAAATGGCATGATGATACCTACCTATTTAAACAAGGTTTCTGTGAAGAAAAAGAATTGTGACTTTGTACAATATCTAAATCAAATCCTTAATTTTAAAGATGAGGAAACTGAGCCTATGAGTTGGCATATGAATTAATTGTCTCAGATCACATGGCAATAAAATGAGATTTGGGTGATATACTAGAATGGTCCTACAGTCAGGAATGTCTTAACTCAAATCTAGTCTCATTTACTTACTAGTATATTTTCTGGGCAAGTCCCTTCTATTTGCCTTAGTTTTCTCATCTATAAAATGGAATTAATAACAACATCTACCTCTTGAAGCTGTTGTGAAGCTCAAAATTTTAAAGGCATTCTACACAGTACAGGAGGTGAGAGTAGCTTCTGAGACAGTAAGTTCTGATTGATTTTTACTTCAGACACATGTTAAATTTATAATCATAAACAGGTGATGCTTCACCTCTTAATGGCCCTGGTAGTTCTTGAGTTTGAGAAAAATTGCTTATTTGCATCAGTGCAGATGGTTTCCACATCATGAATTTTTCACATGGATCAAATCACAGATTTAAAATACCAACTCTACCTCCCAAACTGAAAGACAGATAAATAAGTGAATAAATAAACAAATGTATCAATGAATAGCTAGATGAATAATCACTAGATGGATAGATGGATAGGAGGATGGATAGATAGATGAACATACGAGATGGTAGATAGATGAATGGATGGGTGAGTACATGGAAGAAAAGATAGGTAGATAGATAGATAGATAGATAGATAGATAGATAGATAGATAGATAGATAGATAGACAGATAGATGATAGAGAAATATTAAGATGACAATAAAAAGGGTACTGCAATGGGAGCTGGAAGAAATAGTTTAAAAAAATTTACCATACTACTGCCTATAACTGTGGTTTTGACATATCAATTTATTTCTTGAAGCATCAGGGAATTAACTAGGTTGCTTTTGAGATTTCTTTTGACTTTTATATTCTAAGACCCTTCCAGCTCTAATATTCTATATTCTGAAGGGTCTTATATGTTTATCACAGGATATGATTCTGTTTGATGATTATGATTATATTCTCATGTCTTCATTTGTCAAGTCTACATTTCCTTCTTTAATTGTTCCTCATACTTTAAAGATCATAGATTTGAAAATTAGGTTCTCAGGGCATAGGTTTTTGAATCTTCCTCATACATTTGAGGGATCAAAATTCCAGATAGTTGGAATGACTTTTTTGAAGTTACATAGATATTAAGTGGTAGATCCTGAAGTCCAACTCAGTTGCTCTGACTCTCAATCTAATCACTTTTTCTGAGGACATGCCCAACTTTCCTACATCTATTTCAAAGTAGGCAAGCAATAAGTCAATGAACCATAGCTAAGATGGGAAAACAAACCTGGAAGCTCTCTTGCAAAGTCATTTATTTCAAGCTGCTGTTTCTAATCGGAGCAGCATCTATATTAGCCTAGGCACATGGGGTCTCTTAGTTTTTAAAGACAATTAGGGATAGAAAGAGACTCAGCAGGCTCCTGGCTTTGGTTTGCTTTTTTATTTTTATTTTTAACAGCACTTTTTGTGTCCTGTGGTCATATTCTGAAATGATTATCTCTGTGACACAGGTAAATGTTTTCTCCCCAGGTGAAGAAATGGGCCACTGACTGATTAATTATCAGGCTTTTCCCCAACTGCAGTGCAACACACACTTCTCCCTTAAAAAAAAGAATTGTTGACTTTCATACCCAAGCTTTTATTTGCTATCTCATTGAGTGCCCTTCCTTTAGCAGACCATTAATCAAATAAATATTTATTTATACAGATGCAAGTTGTATTAACTTATGATCATATAGTCATATAGTTATAAATAAAAATAAAATCTACCATCTTTGTAACACTTTGCTGAGTGTTTTCCTTATATCAAGGAAAGAATTCAAATGTTGGTCTTATCATCTATTCTTAATGAACAAGAGAAGAGAAAAAAAGGTGCTGTTTTATTGTTATGTCTTGTCCAAATTCTCAAGAATAAGTTAAGTGAGAGCAATGGAATTAATGAGCATCTACTTATATTTGATGTCATTGAACCTATTTTTTAAACTTAGAATTGATGATGTTATCCATGCTGGAAGTAATACTCAAAACAGAGTTCTCCAAAAATGCCTTAACTAAAAGAGGTCTCCTTTGAAGAAGTAAATGTCACAAAGGGAAAGTATTTAATAAATGGTTATTGAATTGACAGCCCAAGGTTATGATATTCATTGTTAGACCCGGCATCTCTACTTATTCCAGGTCCCTGTCCTGTGTAAACTATGCTGCCTCTGGTGTGGTTGACTAAAACCACACAATATTTTTTAATCTGATGAAAATATGTATCCTTCCTTGGCATTGATAAGCTTAGAAAAAAGTGTAATACTTGGCTTAGGATATCATGCCTTAAAAAAGAATATGGAAGAGTTGTAGTATTTTCTTGGCGGAACCAGATAAGTAGATAAAGGGTTGAAAATTGGTGCTCTGAGGATTTGATAAAAGAGCTTAAGTGATTTAGTCTGAATGAAAAATTGTCTTCAAATATAAGAATGATTGTTCTGTGCTAGAAGGTGATCAACTTGTCTTTACTTTTAGTAATATTGAATAAGAGTTACTGGACTTAAATTGCAGTAAGGGAAATTTAGGTTAGATTTGAATTGCTCCTTGACTAAGAGTTGTTAGCCATAGAGAGGGAGTTCATGGAACTGTTTTCACTGTAGAACTTCAAAAAATAGCAAGTATTAATACATTTTGATTGATTCCTGTCTGAGGAATCTGAGAGTTCTCTCCTCTGATGTAACTCAAGTATTTGGCACCAGGAAAAGTGGCCATATGGATACCTCTAACCCTGGTCTCCAAAGATATCCTTTAGAAACTTCATGAAAATCCAAGCTGCTCTCTCACTTCCATAAGTATATGGCATCTATAATTATATCAATAACTTCCTTCTCTAATGAATACAGTTCTTCTAGCTTTTTGCCACTGTGGCCATTGTAGATATATACAGCAATGAAATTAGATTGTGTGACATGGAAAAATAATTCGCCCTCTCAGAGCCTCAGTTTCTCTGTAAAATGTCACTAATGACACTCACCCTGCTTTACTCACAGAGTTGTAAGGAAAACCCTTTGTAAAAATTATTATGGATAGATAGATAGATAGATAAATAGATAGATAGATAGATAGATAGATAGATAGATAGAGGATAGATAGATGATAGAAGATAAAGTTATAGACATGAACATCAATTCTCAACTCAGTTGGATTCAAGCAACACTTATTAGTCACCCATTTCTTATGCAGAGATTTAAATTTTATATTTTAAAATATTTATAGAGTTTTGAACTATTTGAATATTCTTTTCTTAGATGTATGTAAGACATAATCTTGCATAGGATGAGAAAACATGAATAGGTTACAATTTACAGCAATGGAAGAATACATTAATGGGATTTTACATGCATGGAAGTTGAAGTATGCTTCAGATTTTGTTCAAAGTATTGTTTTAAAAGACAAATTCAAAATAGTCTCAAACCTCAAGAAACTTACATTGCATGGAGTAAATCATATCTGGCATATGCACAGGAAAATAAATACAAAGATAATTTGAAGTGAAATACAGCTGGAAATGCTTTGAGTAAGAGGTCATGTTTAAACTGAATTCTGCAGTTTAAAAATCCTAGGAAATCAAGGTGAGGATTCAAGTCACAGTGAACCAACCATCTCCATAAAGATAAACAGGAGGAAGTAAGCTGAATCGCAAAGAGAGTTGAAGCTAGATTATGAATGGCTTTTAATGCCAAAATAAGGAATTTGTATTTTACACTAAAAATAAACTATGAGACATCAAAGTTTTTAAATAGAGAGGGAGAGAGTCACATGACCTCTTTGTACCCCAGGGAAATTATATTAGCAGCCATGTAGAAGATATACTGGAGAGAAAAAAAAAGACTGGAAGCAGAGAGATCAATTGGGAAGGTATAGTAATAGTTGTAGTATAAGATATTGAGGGCTTGAGCTTTGTGTAGCTACCCTATAAGAGGAGAAAGGAATGGATACAAAATATTATGGAGGTGGGATTACTAAAACTTGGCATCTAATTGAATATAGGAGATAATGAATAGAAAAGTAGACAAGGATGATAAGGATTAATCCAAGCTTGTGGAGCTGGAAACCAGGAACATCAGAGTATCCTCAACAGAAATAGGGGAACTTGGGAAAGAATCTTACCTCTTTTTAGTATAGGGGATAAGATGACTTACATTTTTGATATGTTGAATTTGTGATTCTAATGGAAAGTCCAGTTAGACATAAACAGAAACCAGTTGTTGATGCAGAATTGACATTCAGGAGAGTGGTTATGAATGGATTTATAAATCTGAGAGTCAGCTGCATAGAGATGATGAATAAATCCTTGAAATCTTATGAGCTCATCAAAAGAGAAAAGGTATAAGGCAAAAGAAGGGAGGGAGGGAGGCTAGGAGAAAGCCCTAGAGAAATAAGGAAAGGCAAGACAGCAAATATTCTTTAAGTACTTACTACATGGTAAGGATTGTACTTACTGCTGATGTTATAAATTCAAACCAAAAAAATAAAAAGGACAGATTCTGTCATGAGGCAGGTTATATATTAATTAAGGAAGACAACACACAAAGGGCGGCTTAAAGTGAGGTCAGTATTGAAGGTACCTATGTAAGGGCATGGTTTTGAAGACTTGGTTGCTTCATCTTACCTATTCCCCAAAATGAATGTTCTTAAAGGACCAGATCAATGGAAGAAGGTGGATCATGTGGCAGAAGAATGTTCCTGAGTCAGATGGCCTCAGGGAAGGAAGGAAGATCCAGATGAAATACTAATGAAGTTTCTGGGGTGAGATTGCTGTTGAGGCATGAGGTTGAAGTTCAGAAAGTCATCATGAGATAAATGAAGAACTATCGAGAGAGCATGAAAAAGGGAGTAAAATAGGTAGGAGAACAAGAGAAACCAATGTTACTATAGAAATGGAAGGGAAAGTTATATGGGAAATGACTGAAATTAATAGCAACAGAAACTTCTGAGAGTTTAAACATGATCAAAACTGAGAAGAGGGGCGGCTAGGTGTCTCAGTGGATAGAGCACCGGCCCTGGAGTCAGGACTGAGTTCAAATCTGACCTCAGACAATAATTACCTAGCTGTGTGGCCTTGGGCAAGTCACTTAACTCCATTGCCTTGAAAAAAACTAAAAAAAAACCAACTGAGAAGAGGACATCAGCAACCTAAGTGATTTACATCAAGTGATGGTAGCAGAAAGTATATTATGTGGCTTAAGAAGAGGTGATGAAATAAAACTTTAAGGAGTACTTTAAGGAATCTGCTTGGGAAATGGAGAGAATATAGAGAACATTGAGTTGAGGAAATATTGAGGTTAAATTCAATTTGTTCATTTTTGAAGAGGGGAGACATATGAAGTGGGGAAAGAGTAAGTAAAAAGAAGAAAATAGAGATAAGGCAGAGAAGGAATGATCCAAATGACAAGCTCTGGAAGAGAAGTGGAAAGATGTGATCATGTAGAAAGGGCACAAGAAGAAAGGTTTACCTTGGCAAGAAGGACCACATCTTATTTAGAGACTAAAGCAAAGGAGAGAATAGAAATGATAGAGAGGGATTGTGATGTCTAATATAGAACCATGCCAGATGGTTTCTATTTTCTTGATAAATTAGAAGGTTAAGTCCTTTGAGAAAAAGGAAGAAAATATACAGTATAAATAACTTGTAATAAAAGAAAGATAATAATCATTATTATAAAAAAAAATTCTAGTTACTCAATCACAGAAGAATCAAATCATGCCCAGGCATGCAGCAGAAATATCCCAGTTGACATTAGGCAGAAGTAATTTGTATTTGGCACAATTGGTCTGGTTGTGTGATTTCCTCTAGCTACAAAGGTTCTGAGTTTGGGATCCTTGATTTTTTGAAAAACAAATTTTTTGATCACTGTCTCTCAATTTAATGGATTTCTTTTATAATCCTACATATGTCATACATTGAAAAATATTTTATGATAGTATACACTAGCAGATTGTTAAAGCAGTATTTCACACACACACACAGGAGAAAAGCATCTAAGGGAAAACTGAAATATGGCATTTTTGAAAGCACTGGAAACAACAGTATAACAGGGCAAGCATATTAAGAGCAGGAAATAATTAGAGTAGTAAGCAAGTGTCTTGATACTATGTGAAAAGAACGTTAAATTTGAAATAAGAAATCCTGAATTCAAATCTTGGACATGACCTTGGACAATATACCTACTATAGCTGGTCATTACTTTCTTTTTCTAGCAAATGATCATACTAAATTAAATGATCTCAAAGGTCTATCTGATTCTCTATCACTGAAGTAAAACATGAAGAAAGAGTGAACCGAACACTTGAGAGGTAGTCAGACATATTGTGTCTTCTGTCTAAGAAGAGAAAATGTTTTTGTTATGATTTTCAAATGCAGAGATTGTGTACTGAATGATTAATACAATGCTTTGAATCCTGAGAAAAACACAGTCATGTCCTCATATATAGAAGTAAGGTTTCTAATATCTTCTTGTTACATTTAAAGTATTTTCAAATCTCATTTTGTTATTTATAAAATACATTAAGATACATATTAATGCATTTAACAATGCTTTTTATTCACTCTGGAAAGAATCAGGTTTCTGTCAGCAAAAGAATTTGGGAAGAAAGCTAGGATATAATTTGTTACAGGTAAAAAGGGGGTTCCAGAGAATTAAATGGAAAAGGAGGGCATAGTGTTAGTGTTATATAAGGGATAGTGGTATTGAGATAGAGAAATCATCCATATCACAGGTTTATAAAAAGAAGATATAGACATTTTCTAGTTATGGAACAGGGAAATCATTCCTTAACTGTGATGAAAGGAGCCTGAATTAACCTATACTCTCTAAACCCTAGATGCCAAAGATTGGGAGCAGCAAATATATTTAGGGCAGGATTCTAGGTCAGCATGTACTTGTTGATTCCATCTCCAGGAGCCCAAATGAAATCACTCTCATTTCCAGTTTTTTGATCATTCCAAGGTGGTAAGGGATGAGACACACCCAGATGGCAAGCCCCTTGTGGAATATGTATTCAGTTCCTGGATGCTTCAACAGTCCTGAATTGGATTTCCTAATACTGAGAAGTCTGGTACATTGATATTTAAAGGTTAGAATTTTACGATTTTCTCAGATCATATTGCCACTCATGGGTCAGGGTAACTTCTGCCTACCAGAAGTACAATTCACTGTTACTTTCACACTCTCATAACTGAGATCTGAAACATTTTCTCAGAAAATTTGGTAACCAAGACCCAGCAGGCATTGTCTCTAGGATAAATAGACTTTGGACTATATTCCCTTATCAGGGATAATTGAAATTCTCTCCTTTTACTTGCAGTGATGGGGTAGAAAAAGAATAGAGAGTCGAGATCCTTGGTTTCAGCCCTCCTCCAAATCCCTAAACACAAGGGTTGCAATATCTTATTTCTGTTACATTTGAAGTACTTTCTCTCTCTCTCTCTCTCTCTCTCTCTCTCTCTCTCTCTCTCTCTCTCTCTCTCTCTCTCTCTCCTCTCTCCCTCCCTCTCATCCCTCCTTCCCTCCCTCCCTTTCTCTCTCTCTCTCAAAACTTAAAAAAAATTGAGAAAATAGTTCAACCTATTTTAAAAGGAAGAACTTAAACTGATTTTGACTTCTGTATGTTAGCAAATCCATGTTCAGGCAGATGGCTTATAGGGAACATTATTGTAACAGTGATAATGTTGCACAAAGAGAAAAGAACATTGTCCATTTTTTATCAATTCAGTTATTAAATAATCATGTGTTACTGTCCTAATTAATCAGTCATTTGAAAAGATAATTGGGTCCCTGTAAATAGGCAGAAGATTAGGAATGATGGTTAGATGCAGTAATTTTTATGGCAGATAGATGATGGATGGATAGAATTTTATTAGTTCTATCTGGCATGGCCTAATTTTGGCTCTCTCTATACTTCTTTTCAATGTTCCACCTCAAGTTACTGGCAAGATTTTTCTGGTCATGCATAATTGCACGGTTTTGAGTTTGTCCTTTTAATTTTGTGGCAGTGTTAGACTTCTATAGGTTCCTTGGTTGTTTTTGGTGCCACTAGATGTAGGTTGGATTTCAGAGCATACTCTCATGAGACAGTGGCTAAGTTGAGGTCAGCCCTTACAAGTAACCACCAAGCCTGGGGAAGTTAAACAGATACCCTCTTCTTAGATTTTTCCAAATATGCACAGAGAAGTAAAGACCTAGTCAACCAGAGACACAAAGGTCCAGACCATACGTCTCTGTACTAATACCATAGATTGTGTTTCTAAAGGAGAAATATGGAATCAAAGCAGAAGTGAAAGGGACATTGACCTTAAGGTGCTAGAGAATAAAATCCAAAAGTGGGAAGGAAGGGTAGAAGTGCAAAAGTCAACTTTGACAGGGTTTTATCTGTAAGGGGTATAGCTCCCAAGCACTCTCCATTCTCCAGACTGATGCAGGAATATTTATTATCTGCACAGAAAAGATAGCTTTTGCTGTTTCTTATAGTCAAAATAACCATGTCACTAACTGGTAGAAAGAGGAGTTTTCCTTGTAATGTAGCTTCAGGCAAGGAGAAATCACATTTAAATTCCATGCCACATTTCTTGCCATTTTCAAGATTTTTTTCACTGCTCCTATGTACCCGTGTCATCTATTATTCAATTGTGATGAATGTGTTATACTTCTATTGATCTCTCTCATGGAGTCACAGAGAGAGAAGTCTTCATGGCTTTGGTTGAGTCATGCTTTTGCAAAAGGGTGGAACCCATGAAGCCTGGATAGTAACATTGGCAGGAATAGTATTTAAGATTATGAGAGGCAAAGCAATAGGTATTCACTAAAGGAAGAGAAGGAAAAGACTCAGAAGCTTTTGGAATTATGAAATTACAAAACATTATGTATTCTAGGACCAGAAAAGTAAGTAGGAAATGAAGTATCCACAACACTACAGAGGAAGGCAAGAAAAATAACAGCCTACTGTCAGACTACAGTTACAAACAAAACAGAAATGAATATCCAGGATTGAAGAGGCTATGTATAAGGTGACGAACACAATGAGCTTATTTTGCTATCTTGACCTTCTACTTCCTAGGAATGAACTGCAGTTTTCGACAGCTCCCAGCTGGTGTTGGCATTATCTTTATTTTAGATCAGTTTAAGAAACAGCAATCACTGGTGATATGATAGATGTGATTTTCTGGGCCAGTCTTAGTAGCCCACAGTAGTTCCCCAAGGAAATCAGTCTAATTAACCAAAATCTAGTTTTCTTTTTTTTAAAAATAAATACAAAGTTTATTAAAAAATAGGTTGCAGGTGAAATACAACAGGAATAGGAAACTATAGCAGGTTTGGTACTTTTCCTATAATAATGCATAAACAATTATAAAAAGCACTTTTACATATTTATTCATAGTTTATTTGAATTCCCAATAATGGTCAAATACACTTTTTGAGTAAATCTTTTATAGTATCTAGATACATATACATAATATTATTATATTATAGTATGTATAAGTATGCTGATTTTGTTGCTCTTTCCATTAATCCTTTTTAAGGCACTGGAAGAAAAAAATATAAATTCCTTCATAACATTTAACCTTTCTTTAAAGAAAAGTACTGAAGTTTTAGTCACTGATAGTGTTCCTGTTTTTCAGACAGGATAAGCATGTAAATCCTTTATAAACTCTTTGAACCGGTTTATTTTCATTCTTTATATTGAACAGTTGAAATGGCAAAAGCACAATTTAAAATAAGAAACTGAAAGATGCCAAAAATATTTATACCTAAATTTTTCATTAATTTTTATTCATCAAACAGCTCTTATTAAAAGTTAAGATCTAGCTTTCTTAAACATTTTATAAAAAATTCCTTTAATTTCAACCAACATAAAAGAGAATAACAATCAATACAACCTCCAAACTTTTATTTCCCAAGTTATTAGACATCAGACTAGACATTAGATGGTTTAAAGTTCTTTCTCTCTTTTTCCCCTATGGATTCTTCTATGGCAAATAAATGTTTTTGGAACTTATTACTTCCCCCCAATTATTAAGATGTTTTCTGTGAAAATATCAAAGGTATTAAAAAAAAGAGACAGAATCTAGGTCCATTTGATCCAGGCAGTTATGGCTTGATGAAAATAAACTAGTATAGCCCTGAGAATTACTTTAGCTAACTACTTGTCAAAGCACACCAGGAAATAGAAACAAAGCATTTTAGTTATTGAAATCATTGAAATATGACCTTTGAACATAGAGAAGAAAACCATTATCTTTCAGAATGGCTAAAATGTATTTCTGACTAGAGAGAGAGGCAGGGATTAGATGACCTCTTGAGTTCCCTTCTAGCCTTAAGATTTTTATGAAATTTCCACTTATAACTATTTGATGTTCTTATAACTATTATTTTACGTGGTTAAGTAGATTTTTTTCTCTATCCTAGATACAATTTCAAATGTGAAAAAAATAATTTTCAAATAAGATAGCAGTTCTAAATGATGAAAAACAAACGTGTTTTGTTTTTAATGGAAAAACAAAGGGGTTGCAAAAGGACAGGCCACAATTGTTTCTCAGTATGATTTTAATCTTACTACAAAACTTAACATTAGAGAATGTTAAAACTAAAAGAGATAGAAGTAACCTAGAATACAGAATTTTAGAAAGGGGACTGTTATCTGGAAGAGAGATGAGAATGTCAGATCATAAATGAAAGGTACCTATTGTCCAGGAAGGAATTCCACTGGAGCATACATCCAAATATTTCATACCTATTTTCATTTCTAATGAACCAAGTTATCCTCAATTGGTCTTCCCTGAAATGAGAGATGGATAGAATTGGGAAGCAGTAGATGTTGTGGAAGGGGCCTTGCACTGAGTCAGTAGTTCTAATTCTGGATATGTCACTATACTAACCATGTCTTTCTGTGTCTTTCCCTGTTCTGGCCTCCTTTGTTAAAATTAGGAGATATATGAGATCAAAAGTTCTTAACATTTTTGAGTCATAGATATTTTGACACTTTTTAGAAAGCTCTGGATGCCTTATTAGAATATTGTTTTAAAATTCACAAAACAAATATATATATATATATATATATATATATATAATTATAAAAGAAATTAAAGATTGGCAATAATAATGATATATTTTCCCTTGAAATTTATCCATGACCTGTGAGATCTATGGATCCCAAGTTAAAAACTGCATTAGATATTCTCTAAATTTCTGTTAAAAGAGAGGCTAGGAGACTATGAGAGCACTGAGTTTCCCTTAATGAGTTCATTCACAAGACATAGATGAACTACTTCTTGGATTATAGAAAGGATGGGGAGATGTTATTATAAACAGTGATATTGAAAAGCATATAGAAAAGGAGGATAGCATAAAAATGGAGAAAAGTGAATTCTGTCTTCATTTTCAAATGAAGGAATGAAAATAAAACGTGCAAATCATTAGTCAGCAGATTTTATTTTATATCCTAGCAAAATTTTAGAAGACATTATAAAATGATGGTGAGTGAAAATTTAGAACACAAAGCTAGCAGAGAACTCACATGGCTGCATCATAGAAAGACCATACCTGAATGGTCACATTTTGCTAGTAGATCAAAGAAATGTTGTTGATGCTATTAACATTTTGACAAAATATTTAACAAAGTCTATTATGATTAAAGTTGGAGAGATATGAACTATTCAACAATAGAGGAATTAAAACTGCTTAATGGGTTTTAGAGTATAGTCATTAATGTGGCAATGTTAGTCTCAAAGAAGGGTCCTACTGGTGTACCCCAGGGGAAAATGCTTGGTCATTTGTACTTTCTATATTTTACCATTACTTTAAGACATTATTATCAAACTTACTCAATCTGAAGACTACAGAAAACTGGAAGACAGAGGTAACATGTTGAATAACTAAGTCATGTTCCATACTGAGGCAGAAATGATTAGATAACATTAGTAGAGGCAAATAAGTATCTTATACTTGTGGTTTTTTTTATAAAATAACACCTATATAAGTTCCCAGTTTGCAGCAAGGAAGTAGTTCATCTTAGTGAACTATATGCCCAATGGGAATGAACAATGTGATATATAAGCTAAAAATATTGTTGGATGATTAGCATATATTAAGAGACGTAGAACAGGGAACTATAGTGGTGATGGTCTCATTTTATCCTTTCTGAATCATACCACATTTAGAGTATTGTTTTTTTCCTAACAAAGCAATAAGATTAAGTGACTTGCCCAAGGTCACACAGCTAGGTAATCATCAAGTATTTAAGGTGGAATTTGAACTCAGTTCTTCCTGAATCCAGGACCGATGTTCTATCCACTGTACCACCTAGCTGCCCTAGAGTATTGTTTTTAAAGTTCACTAAACTGTTTATTAACCTTGTTTGCCTCAGTTTTCTCATCTTTAATTAAGAAGGAGAAGAAAATGGCAAATCACTTTAGTATCTTTGCCAAGAAAATTCCCAAAATGTGGTCAGAAAGAGTCAGCAATGACTGAAAATGACTAAACAACAATAAGGTATTTTAGGAAGTATATTGATAAGGTAACAATGAATCCAAAAGAGATCTGATGGAATTGTCAAAAGTCTAACAAGAGATCTTATGAGTATTGTTGAAGGATTTAGGGATATTTGATCTGGATCAAAAATACACAGGTATCTGATTCTTGTGATTATTTGAATGGACATGGAACTAGAGTTAAATTTTGCTCCTATCATTCCAGCATGAAGAATGAGGAACAAACAGGTAGAAGTTATAGAAACAAATTTAACCTTAGAGGATTGGGAAGAGAGAGAGAGAGAGAGAGAGAGAGAGAGAGAGAGAGACTTCACAAATTTGCTTTTCATTCTTGGTTCCCTCTCCCTAGAGGTAGAGAAAGGATGATTGGATACATTTTAGGTATTTTACAGAGGTCATTCATAGAAAGCTTTGGAAATTTTGCCTTTGGGATTCCCTAATCATTCTGAGGATATTATGATGATTTTCACAATAGTAGAGGGTGGGCTATATAATTTGACTAAGAAAGACAATACTGATATACAATCAGAACTACATTTTCACTAACTTTTCAGATGCAATAGTATTTTGGAAACTTTTTTCTTTTCTTTTATCAAATTGCTTTGGGTCATTCCCCTACCCACCCTCCATTATGGATTTTTGTCTTTTTCACTTCAATTAACTCAACTAGCAATACAATTGAGAATGATTGAACTTTATCAACTCCACTGAGTTTCCAGATGGAAAAAAAACCCAACTATGCCTTGGAGCAGGAAGACACAGGTCAAACAAGGCTGAGCACACAGCAGGCACTCAATAAATACTTGTTGATTGACTACTTGGTCAGGTAGAGCCCTAGGCTTCACAGTTATAACACACAGCAGGACCATTAAAGGGTAGGGCTGTATCTGACATATAGAAGTAGCTTAGAAAAGAATTAATATGAATTCCTGCAGAATTGATTTAGGAACCTAATTATTAAATCACTATTTTTTATTTTGTTTACTTCGTTGGGCTGTGATTATAATGGTACTAGGAAATCCCAGCAAGTAAAGTCCCTTTGCTAATTCAGATCAGTACCTGCTTTGAAATTTATAGAATTAAGAACTTGGGATCTGGGGTGCTGAAAAGCTAAATACTTGCCCAGGATCATACAAATTATATACATATATATATCAAAGCCAGGAGTAGATCTAGGTTCTCTGGCTCTGAGGTTAGCTCTCTGTTTACCTTCCCATATTCCCTATCCGTATTTAAAAGTTAATCATTTTCAAATGTGGATTAGATACATATCCTATAATTAGGTTTTTTTTTGTGTTTTCTTATATTTCCTTACTGATTTTTGAGAGCACAGTCTGTATTTTATGTCCTTATGATGCTGCATTCAATGCCCTGTGTATAATAAGTAATTGATAGATTTTTGCCATTAATAAATTAATTATGATTAATAATTCACAAATTATAGAGTTTTAAAACAAGATGAAGTGTTAGAAATAATAAGATCCATATCCCTCCCTTTTTTGTTAGTGAGAAATTAGAGCACCAGACTGGTTAATTGATTTCCTTAAGGTGAGACAGCTGGGCAAGGGCAGGTATGTTATTTCAATGCCTATTCCCTGAATCCTAGCTCATTCCTAATGTATATTGCAATGTATACTAATAATTTAGAAGCAAATATTGGTGATTGTTCTCAAGTGACTTCAGCTATTCGATCGATAATAATTTATGTTAATATGGGGACTTAAGACAAGAAATATTTTCCTCATGATAACACTCTGAGTTATGAATTTATGAATGAATTCTTAGTTAATAATAACTGGTATTTATGTAATGCTTTGAGGTTTTTATAGTACTCTACTTGCTTTATCCCAGTTGTTTTGCCTCATTGTCATCATCAAAATAATAGGTAACTTGCATCTATGAATTTGAAGTTAAGAGAATTTTTAGATGCATTATCTTATTTGAATCTCACAAGTCTGTCAGGTATGTTCTAACTTTATTTTCATTTTATTGTTAAGAAAACTGAAGTCCTGTGAGATAAAGAATTTGCCTTAAGATTTGGATTTGAACCCTGGATCAAAAACCAATTTTTTTTTTTCTCTATACTATGATGATTTTTGTACAGATCATTTTTTGTGACTTATTTTCCCAGCAAGGTTATAAATGTCTGAAATTCAGGTATTGTGCCTCAGTTTCCTTGTTTATTTCCCCAGCCTCCCCATGGAAAACAGTATGGTGCTCAGCCTACATTGGATATTCAGTAAATGGTGAAGTAGACTGTCTCTTGATTAAAAAAAAAAGAGAGAGAATCTTTAAAGTACTGATGGTAATCTGTCTCCATATGCTGCAGTGTGTCTTACACAAAAAGTGGTAGAATTAGTGAATTTTAATCAGGATTAGAACTACTATGAGCTTCACTTCTCAAAAATGCTCCCTAGATGCAGTGATTTGGGAGCTCAGATGGAGGTTGACTATTTACATAGGTGGTTGGTCATGTTTGTCTATTGCAAAGGGTAAAATTGTCCCTGAAGAAAGGAATAAGAGTGGTGTAGGGGAAAGAATTCTTTAGTAAAGGTCAGGATCAGAAATTCTTCATTCAGGTTTTGGTCCTGTCACTTTCTAGCTACATGACCTTGAATAATGTCTTTGTGACCATTTCTAAACTTTATATTCCTCCCTTTTAAAATGATGGAGTTGGGCTATATGTTCTCCTAAATCCCTTCAATCTACAGAGACTAGGATTTAATACATTATGAGTATTATTATTGATCCTCAGCCTATTGAGTCCCCTTATATTGGAAGTAAAGGAAAGTCAGAAAAATACTGAACCATGATACCAAAAGATTTTGATTCTTGTCTAATTTAACCTTGGGATCTTAGGCAAGTCATTATATTTTGGTGAAGTTCAGAGAACATTTTCCTATTTACTCAAAATAGGTGAGGGTGGTAGAGATGGTGAATGATAGATAGAAAATACAAAGCAGAACTCTGAAGATTGAAGAGGCAATAAGCAGAATTCTTGAGTGCCAGTACAGATGTCTTAAGTTTAAGTCTTCAACTCTCACAGCAGTTCTACAATAATTAGGTATCATAGTGAATAGAGAGCCAAGGGTGCAGTCAGAAAGACCTGAGTTCAATTCCAAACTTAGATATTTACTAATTTTGTGAACCCGGTCAAGTTATTAATCCTGTTTATCTTGGTTTCCTCATCTATAAAATGGGAATATTAATAAATTCATCTCCCGGGGTTGTTGAGGGATTAAATGAGATAATTGGTAATCATTTGGCATAGTAACTGAACACATAGTAAGCTTCCTACATATGTCAGTTATTATTACTATTATTAACATAATTATTAGTGGTCATTAATATAATTATGAACAAATCATCTTTTTTCTTTACTTCAATTTCTTCATATATAAAAATGGGACAATGTAAATTCCATGTTTGAGAATTGCATGAGACAATACAGGCAATACTTTAAAAGATATTAAGGTACTGAACAAGTGCAGCATGGTATAATAAAGATGATTATTTAATAATAAGTATATATTTGAATTATTTTGTATATATACAGAACTATGATGGGCTCAGAAGATGCCAAAATTAAAAGAAAAGATTCCATATTCTGTCTTAAAGAAGATAACATGTGAGATGAGACAAATGTATTACTAGATAGATAGACTGGTTGGTTCTTATCCTTTGTTATCAAGGAAGACCAAAAGGACATTACCCTGTTAGAGACAAATTCAAGAGAGGCTGATCAGACCCATATAAGCTCATAATACTCTACCACAGATGGAGTACAAATAGTCCATGTGAACACTTGGGGTGTTTACTCTAAATTTAGATTAGAAAGATAGCTAGCTAGCTAGCTAGATAGATAGATAGACAGATAGATAGATATGTGATATGTAATATAAATACATGTATAATAAATATGATACATATATATATATGAAACAATTTAGAAGACAATTAAGTGCAGAACATCCAAAACAAATAAAACAAAGAAGGAACCCAAAACCTAAGGGGCATCAGAAAAGGTTTCCTGAAGCCTTGAATTTGGAGCTAGGAGCATGTGAGCTCACACAGCACATGTGAACTAGGCCTTGAAGGATTGCAATGCTTTCAAAAGTCAAGGAATACATTCTAAGTTTGGGAAAAACCTGTTGAAAATTACATGAAGGTAAGGGAAGCTAAGGTAGGATACAAACATGATTTTAAACCTTGATGGAAAGGCAATGACATCATCAACAGAAATGGAGAAGTACTGAGTAATAAGTTGAGGAACAAGTCTTTCTGACATAAGCATTCTAGTCATTATGCTTAGGAGGCAACAACTGAGTTTGATGTGATGGTCATGAGAAACCTTGAAATTATGAGTAATACTAGTTCTCTTATCAAGAAATGGAACCAAGACATGAAGGGATCAAGTCTTAGGAGCTCTCTGATAAAAACTCATAAACTAAGGACTCTAACTAAACTTTCGAGAGACAGAACCCACAAAGGGACCCAGTGAGGCAGTTCTTTACTCAAGGTAACCTGGAAAAGATCAGAAAGGCTCTGCTCCCCGGGCCGGAGGGGCAGCCTGCCAGAGGGGTGGCCCACCAGAGCCAAAGAACCTCAGCCTCCCGGAGGCAGCCCCAGGGCACTGGGAGCCCAGCTCACAGCAGCGGGGGAGTCTCCTGAGCTGCGCCCCCCCCCCCCCCCCCCCCCCCCCCGTACCAGCACAAAGTGGAGGAACAGCTGGGGACCTCTGCCAGAGCGAGCACCCTCAGGGCACACAACCAGCAGCCTAGTCTTTCAGCAGCCTAGACCAGGAAACAGAAGCATGTGGAGCTGCACCCCAGGGAGGACCGGGCACAAAGTGGGGGAACAGTGGGGGACCTCAGCCAGAGTGAGCCCATGAAACCCAGCCCTCAGGGCACACAGCTAGCAGCTTGGTCTTTGGGCAGCCCAGATCCTGAAACAGAAGCAGGTGGAGCCTGTAAGCAGGAGCCCCCAGGGCATGAGCCCATTGAGCTGAGGGAGGGGAGTGAAGAGAGACTGCAGAGCTCTGTCCTCTGCCCCTGGAACAGGACTCTGGAGCTCTGACCACATTCAGATCCTGATCGCAGTCTAGGCCCCCCCATAGAACAGCAGGGCCCCCCCCCACCTCAGCCCCGTGGCAGAGGGGGGCGCTTATGGTCATTCACAGACCAGGAGGGAGGACAGAACCTCACACACTGAGACCCTTGTGGGAGTGTCCCAAAAGCTCAGGAAGCACCCCCCAAAAACAGGCTTAGGCTGGGAAAATGAACAAAGAAACAAGAGGAAGGCCATTGAGAAATATTTTGCAAATGAGCCCAAGAAGTATCAAAATACTCAGTCTGAAGATGAAGAAGCACAAGCTCCTGCATCTAAAGACTCCAAGAAAAACAGAAATTGGGCTCAAAAAAGACTTTGAAAATCAAATGAGGGAGTTAGAAGAAAAACTGGGGAAAAGAAAGGAGAGAGATGCAGGAAAAACATGAAAATGAAGTCAGCAGCCTACTCAAGGAAATCCAAAAAAATGCTTAAGAAAATAGCATGCTAAAAAACAGCTTAGGTCAAATGGATAAAATAGTTCAAAAAAGTTATTGAGGAGAAGAATGCTTTAAAAAGCAAAATTGGCCAGATGGAAAAAGAGATAAGAAATCTCTCTGAGGAGAATAAATCCTTCAGACAAAGAATAGAATTCAGGGAGATTGATGAATTTATCAGAAATCAGGAATCAATACTTCAAAAGCAAAAAAATGAAAAATTACAAGAAAATGTGAAATATCTCATTGAAAAAACAACTGATATGGAAAACAGACTTAGGAAAGATAATTTAAAAATTATTGGAATACCTGAAAGTCATGATCAGGAAAAGAGCCTTGACATCATTGCCCTGATATTCTAGAAGCAGAGGGCAAAATAGAAATGGAGAGAATCCACTGATCCCCCCGAGAAAGAGATCCCAAAAAACCAACCCCCAGGAATATTATAGCCAGTTCCAGAACTCCCAAGTCAAAGAAAAAATATTACAAGCAGCCAGAAGGACACAGTTCAAATATCGTGGAGCTGCAGTCAGGATCACACAGGACTTAGCAGCAGCTACATTGGAAGCTCATAGGGCTTGGAATACAATATACCGGAAGGCAAAAGAGCTTAGAATGCAGCCAAGAATGAACTACCCAGCAAGGCTGAATGTCCTTTTCCAGGGAAAAAGATGGACTTTCAATGAACCAGGGGAATTTCAAAGGTTCCTTTTGGAATGGCCAGAGCTGAACAGAAGGTTTGATCTTTAGATACAGGACTCAGGTGAAGCATGGAGATTGGAGGAGAGGGGGGAGATATGAGGGACTTAGTGAGGATGAACTGCATGTATAGAAAAATGATACTGATAATATTCATATGAACCATCTCAGTTAATAGAGCAAGTAGAGGGAGCTTTTATAGTTGAAGCACAGGAGAAAGCTGAATTTGAAGATAAAATATGATGTAAAAATGGAGTCAATAAGAAAAAAAGGGAAATGGAATGGGAGAAAGAAAAAGGAGAGGGGCAATAGTCCAAGCTATTTCACATAATAAGATTTTTTTTATTACAATGTGCTATTGCAATGATATGGAAGGGGGGAGGCAAGGGGGAATGAGGGAACCTTTGCTCTCATCAGAGATGGCTAGGAGAGGAAACAGCAAATACACTCAATGGGGTATAGACAACTGGAGTAAGAAGGAGGGGGGGAGCAGGGGGAAGGGGTGGGGATGTGAATAAAGGAGGAGAGGATGGACCATGGGGGGAGACTGGTCAGATATAACACATTTTCTTTCTTACTTCTTGCAAGGGGCTGGGATTGGAAGGCCTGTCCAAGACCATAGGGACTAGTGGATTCTGGGCCTAAGGGGTGGTATGGGGGCTCAGGGCTTCTTGGCCCCAGGACCAGGGATCTGTCTGCTGTGCCACTCAGCGACCCTACAGCAGAGTCAGAGTGAAAGGAGAGAGAAAATATAGTACATGGTAGTGGAGAAATAAGAAAGGAGGAAGTTGCGATCAGCAATGGCAACGTTGGAAAAATATGGAAGTAACTTTTGTGATGGTCTTATCATAAAGAATGTGATCCACTCATGACAGAGTTGATAGTGTGGGAACAAAGACTGAAACACATTTTTTGTTATTATTATTTGGGGGAGGGTGCAGGGCAAGTGGGGCTGGGTGGCCTGCCTGGGTCCACATAGCAGGGTGATCATTGGGTGTCTGGGGCTGGATTTGGACCCAGGTGCTCCTGGCTCAAGGGCCAATGCTCTGTCTGCCACCCAGCCACCCCTACTATTATTACTATTTTATTTTATTTTGGGTCTTTTTTTTTTCCTTCTTTTTGGTTTTTGCAGGGCAGTGGGGATTGGGTACCTTGCATTTCACATAGCTGGGTGATTATTGGGTTTATGAGGCTGGATATGGACTCGGGTGCTCGTGGCTCCAGGGCTGATGCTTCGTCCATTGCACCACCTGGCCATACCTACAATTATTACTATTATTTTTTAATTTTAATTTTTTTCTCCCCCTTTACTTTTTTGTCCAAGCAAGTCTATCTATATTCAATGGGGGGAGGGGTATTTTGTTTACTTGTAAACAAGTTTATTTCATTAATGTAAAGAAAAACATTTGTACAAAATGAGAATAAAAATAAATTTAAAAAAATAAAGAAATGGAGCCTTTAGAAAAAAAAAAGAAATGGAGCCTTGAAATTAAGGATAACTAATTCTTATATAAAGCAAAGATTGGAGATCAATGTGAAACTATGCCCAAAGAGTAATAAAACTATTCATAACCTTTGACCCAGAAATTCCAATTCCTAGGTCTATATCCAGAAGAAATTATAGAAAAAGGTAAAAAGTCTTACATGTTCCAAAATATTCATAGCAACTCCTTTTGTAGTGGCAAAGAATTGGAAATTGAGGGGATGCCCATCAACTGGGGAATGACTGAACAAGTTATGGTACATGAATGCTCTGGAATACTATTATTCTATAAGAAACCACAAATAGACTCTAGAGAAGCTTGAATGATTTATGGAATCTGATACTATGCAAAGGGTACAGAACCAAGAGAACAATGTACACAATAACAACATTGTGAGATGAACAACCTTGATGGGAGCAGTTCCTCTGAGCAGTCCAGAGAGCTAGTTCAACTAAATTAGACTGACTATGGACTATATTATCCCCATCCAGAAGAAAAAAACAAAACAAAACACAGAGAAACAAAAATAACTCTTCAGTATTTGATGAATACCTTATAAAAATTATCTCTTATGTATCTCTTTCCCTTACTCCTAATTCCTCATACCAAAAATTACTAATCTGTGAACATGTTTATCAAAATATGTAAGTACAATACTAACCTGTTTGCCATTGAGGGGAGGTGGGTGGGAAGGGAGGGTGGAAGGAAGTTTTTTAACTTAAAAATATGCATATGCATTTTGGTGCAAATAATAAATAAATTTTAAAGAAAAAAAAAGAAAAGATTGGATCACTCTCCTTTATCTGGTTTACTCTTCCCACTAAGTCAAAGAATGGTACCAGGTTTAGTAATGATCTATTATGTTATAATAGAGGGTATGCCTTGATGGTGGCACAGGTGGCACAAGGAAACCAGTTTTGATGCTGAAGAGTGAGAACTGGCACAATCATCCTTAGATGGTTTCTTCATACAAGCATCATAAAAGAACCATCCCCAGATAACATGAATATAATTAGAACAAAAGATTGACATTACTTCTTGAGACCCTTTCCAGTTTAGTTGGCTTCTGATGGTCCAGATTATTCTCTTACTGATACAGGTGCTCCATTTGCAAAGTTAAAGAAAAAAACCCTAAAATTTTCCTGTATGAAGAGTCCCAGGTTCTTGTAAATTAATTTCTATTATATGATTTTGTTTCTCCTAAAATTTAAGTTAAATGAGTACATGAAGCATATCTGAGTTCAGGAAGCTGGAATTATTGCTTATTATACCAAAATAGTCTAGAAACTGCTGCAGCCAGCAAACACTAGATTGTCTTGCCAAATTGAGAGATATGACAGCCAAGGTCAACCTTGACTTAACATATAAATTCATTTGCAAAAAAAATTGGAAGATGAGGATAATGGTGAAGCTGAATCACCTCATAAAATAGCAAGAAGCAATGGAGAGGAAATAAATTGATTTTAAAAAAACCTTGGCCAGAGACCCAAGTGATCAAAATCAACAAGATGGAATTTAAGAATGAATTTAGAAGAAAAGATGACAAATAAAAGAAACCATGAAACTATCTGAAAAGGTTTTTGATAATAAGATATATATTCTGAATATGACAGTGACATATTAAATTTGGTTTCTAATATTATGTTTCCCATTTTACATGATACAGTGGAAATGAAACTAAAGAAAATGAAGATAGGTAGAGAATTTGTACTAGATGACATTTAGTAAGGGATGTCCACATTGAACCTGACATAATTTGAAGAGTGCTGAAAGAACAATTTTCAAGATATTTGAAAAGAAAGGCATTGGAAATATCCTTTTTTATTTTATTTAATTTTTTACTTTTCCAAATTTTTTCAAATTGTGAAATTCTAAATTCTCTCTTTTCCTGCCCCTCTTTGAAAAGGCAAGTAACTTGTCATAGGTTATACATAAGTAATCATGCAAAACACATTTTCACATGAGTCATCATTTGAAAGAAAGCACAGACAAAAAGACAAGAAAAATAAAGTAGAGCCAGCTTTGATCTGCATTCAATCTCTACCAGTTCCTTCTCTGGAGATGGACCGCACTTTTCTTCATAAGTCTTCGAGAATTATATAGGATCATTTATTTTGCTGAGAATAGCTAAGTTAATCAGAGTAGATCATACAATTTTATTGATACTGTATACAATGTTCTCTTCCTAATTTTCATTTCACTTTGCATTAGTTCATGTCTTTTCAGATTTTTCTGAGAGCATCCTGCTCATCATTTCTTAAAGCACAATAATATTCTATCAAAATCATATTGAATAAGTTGTTCACCCATTCCCCAATTGATGAACAATCCCTCAATGTCCAATTCTTTGAAACCACTAAAAGAGCTGCAATAAATGTTTTTGTACATATAGGTCATTTTCTTTTCTCTTTCTTTTTCCTTTCTCTCTTCCTCTATTTCCCTCTCCCTCTCTTCCTTTCTCTCTCATATTCTTCCTTTCTCTTTCTTCCTTTCCTCCTTTCCTCCTTCCTTCCTTCCTCCTCTTCCTCCTCCTCCTCCTCCTCCTTCTTCTTCTTCTTCTTCTTCTTCTTCTTCTTCTTCTTCTTCTTCTTCTTCTTCTTCTTTTCTCTCTCTCTCTCTCTCTCTCTCTCTCTCTCTCTCTCTCTCTCTCCCTCTCTCTCATTTCTCTTTCTTTAACTGTTTGGTTTTGAGACCTAAAAGTGGTCAAAAGGTATCTATGGTTTTATAAGCCTTTTGACATAGTTCCAAATTGCTCTCCAGTGTGGTTGAATCATTACATCATTACACAATTTCACCAATAGTAAATTAGTATTTCATTTTTTTACATTCCCTCCAACAATTGTCATTTTCCTTTTCTGTCACATTAGCCAACCTGACAGGTATGCACAGAATTGCTTTAATTTTCATTTCTCTCATCAATAGTGAGAATATTTTTCTATGACTACAGATAGCTTTGATTATTTTGTCTTATAACTGCCTGTTCATACTATTTGGCAATTTTTGGATGAAGAATAACTCATTTCTATCAATTTGAATCTGTTTTCTATATGTTTGAGAATTTAAATCTTTATTAGAAAAACAGTAATTTTTTTCATAATAATGGTTACAATGATGTATTTTCCTCCTCTCTACCTTGTTAATCCTCTCTTTCTTCTTTTGCTATCCATTTTCAAAAGTTATTTTGCTTTTGACTTTTATCTCCCCCAAACTACCCTCCCTTCTATTAGTTCCCTACTTTGCTTATCCCCATCCTCTTCCAATTTCCTGTATGATAAGCCAGATTTCTACACCCAGCTAAGTTTATTCCCTCTTTGAGCCAATTCTGATGAGAGTAATGTTCATGTGTTCCCCTTTCTGCTTCCCTCATTTCTTCTCCACTGTACAATCTTTTTCAGGCTTCTTTTTTGCAAGGTAATTTATCCTATTTACCTTTCCTTTCCTGTCCTCCCAGTGCATTTTTTACCATCCCTTAATTGTATTTTTTAGACAATCATACCATCACATTCAACTCAAACCTTTGTTTTCTGTCTATGTATAATCTTCACTGCCCTAATAATAAGAAAGTTTATAAATATCATCCCATGTAGCAATAATAAACAGTTTAACTTTTTATGTCCTTTATAATTTCCCTTTCCAGTTTATCTTTTTTATGCTTCTTTTGAATCCTATAGTTCAAAGCCAACATTTTCCATTCTGCTCTAGTATTTTCATTAAGAATGCTTGAAAGTTCTCACTTCATTGAATGTCTATTTTTTTTCTCATGAAGGATAACATTCTATTTGACTGAGTACAGAAATTCTTGGTTATAACCCAAGCTACTTTCTCCTCTGGTATATGATAATCCAAACCATCTAATACTTTAATGTAGAAACTACTAATTCTTTTTATCTGACTATGGATCTCAGTATTTGAAATATTTCTTTTTAGTTGCTTGTAGTATTTTCTCCTTGATGTGGGAGAGCTAGAATTTGGTGATAACATTCCTAGGAGTTTACATTTGGGGATCTCTTTCATAAGGTAATAGGTGGATTTTAACATGTATCATAGGAGAAAATGTAGAAAAGAAAATTCTTTTACCTCTACTAATCATGTTTTAAGTGTAGGTGTAGTTTGCTTGTATTTTAGCACAATATATAATAACCTTTGGTCTTCTTCCATACCATATCATCAAGGATACCCTTAATGCATGAATAGATTTTTCTCAATAATATGCATGTATATAGGCCTATTTATGAATGTGTGTCTATACGTACTATATTTATCCATATGTATGTGTGAGAGAGACAGTTAAAGAAAGAGAGAAGGGAGAATAGGTCTTTTAGGTAAGTATTTATTCAGGCCAAAGTCATTCACACCATCATGGAGGTTGCCCAGTTGTCTAGGATTAGAATTCAGGTGACATGATTGTCAGGATCAGGGTCCTTTCAGGGAAGGGAAAAAGCATTTTATCAAGCCTACTACTAGTCTGTTCTTTGTTTTTGTTTTATTTTTATAAATATTATCTTATTCAATCCTACAACAACCCAGTGAAATAGGTGCTATTATTACACCTATTACGAAAACTAAGGGAGCTCAATTCACTTGAGGGTAAACTGAATTGCCTTGGAAGTTAACATGACTTTCCAAGAGTCACAAAAGATTAAGCATCTGAGACTGGATTTGAATTCCGGTCTCACTGATTTCAGATCTAGTTCTCTAACCACTAACCCAACAGCTTCTTTCCAGCAACATCATGTTACCAGAGAAGAGAAACAATTAGATAACAATGACTATTGTTTTTAAAAATTAAAAAATAATGAAATTTGAAATGTTCTTCAACGTTTAATGACAACACCTCTTTCTCCCATAAACTTTAAAAACTAGTTATTATCTAAATTTCAACATTGTGAAACTCTCTGTACATACATCAAAGATTTTAAACTAATGATTCCTTTAGAACATGTTCTCAATCTATGGCAAATTTCACTTAACATTCTGTCATTAAAAAAAATCTCTAGCACAAATCCACAAACAGTCAAAATGTTTCCTGTAATTTGCATATATTTTCCACACTTAAAATGTTACTAATTAAGATTTTTGTGCTCACTTGAAATAATATATTATTATTGAAAAATAAATAGAATAATAAATGCAAAGTGTTGGCCCTGAAGGCCAATGCAAAAACATTTTCATAGTGCAGAAAGCATATGCTCAGTTCTTCATTAAGAGATTTTAAAATAACTTGGATTTAGCAAAAAAACATTCTCTTTTATTCAGAATTAATTATATGCTGTTTTGTGCACCATAATTTAAAGTGCTACCCACTTCTAATATGTAATACACAGAAGAAACTATGGTTACAATTCATTAGAATTGGCTTCCTCTCTGATATTTAAGAACATAATGAATGCAGGGCCTAGAAATGGTACTTGCTAAGTGAATCAAAGTTGCATAAAGTACTGATAACTAACACTTACCAATCCTACATTTTCTAGCACTGTATTTCTCAGTAGGATGTGAAAATCAAAAGTGAAATTTGTGTATTATTAGTCTTTGTCCTTTTTTTTTAAATTGAAAACTTCAGTGTAAGTTTTCTAAAGGACTATGTAAACTAAGGGAGCCAGAAGGGCATTTAGAAGCATTTCCTATTTTAATGGAGAACAAGGGATACTTTGTGATTTGTAGGAAACATTATTTTTGTAGTTTCAAAGAATATGAAAGTAGAAGTCTGAAGATCTGAGTTCTAATTCAGGCTCATCCCACATGTATAATAGGAAATAATACAGGTAAATTAGGAGTTTCTTAATCTGGAGTTCATTTAAACAGCATGGTATTTATTTATATTTAACATTAGTTAAAAAAATGAGTTCCAAATTCCTTTTCTCTTTCCAGTCCCTTCCCCCACCAATTGAGAAGACAGATAATATGATATTAATTATACACATGAAGTCATATAAATATATATCCTTATTAGTCATGTTATAAGAGAAAACAATTAGACAAAAAATATAGAAAGGTAAATAAAAAAGGTATGCTTCAATCTGCATTCAGATTTCATCTGTTATCTCTCTTGGAGTGAATAACAATTTTTACTATGAGACTTTTGGAATTGTCTCAGATCATTGCATTGATCAGGGTAGTTAAGTCTTTCAAATTTTATCATCATATCTTTTTTGTGTTTTTTTTTAACAATCCCCATCATTCCTCTCTGGTCTTTTCCTGTCCTTGAACTTTTAATTGAATGTTAAGCCATTACGCATGCTTTGAACTAGAAAGAAAACAGGTATCATTTGGAAAGGCTCTTAGAGCACAGATTTTCAAATCTGAAAAATCCAGAGAAATTATATCATCTAGGCCCTTCATTTACTAGGGTAGTACTCTCCCCAAAGTCACTCAGCAAGTTATTTCCAGAGCTGCAGTGAGAAACAAGACCTCCCAGTTTCCAATACAAGGTTTTACCTCCTAAACACTCCAGGATGGGGAGGGATTGGAGCTTGCATTGCCATTTGGAAGACAATGCAGCTGTGTTTGGTTAGTGTCAATTGTGGGTGCTTTAGGAATGGCGCCCACTTGCCATGATCAGAGGAGGAGGGGTTGATTAGTAAGAACACACTTCATTAACACTGCACTTTCTCAATCATAGTAATTGTGGCTCTTCCCTGAAAACATCAAGTGGAACAGGTTTCATTTTAACCAAATCAATCTAATGTGTTGAAATTTACATAATTCCCCCTCACTGCATTTATTGAGCAGCAGGGCTTTTAATTTACATTGTCTGTGTAGTCTGTAATCAAAGTGTTAAGAACACAAGGTTTATTCATTACATGTGCCATGTGGTGAAAGATTTACATAATATGCTGAATCTTGCTGGTAGATTACCCCTCTCCCCAACCAGCCCTCATTCCCATCCTGGATCTAACTTATTTCCTCTAACTTGGTAATTTGATTTGACCAACCTCTGAGTTCTACTGAACATTTATTATACAAAACTATTCTCATAAACTCAATAGTAGCTCAGTCAACAGTCCCTGAGGTGAAAGTCTACAAAGATCAACCAAGTATTAAGGGGGAAAAAAAGTAGAACTTATTAAGATGCTGGTGCAGCTAGCAGAGGGCTCAAGATGTGCTTCTATTTTCATTGGAAGAAGAGATACCTGTGTTTGGCAAAATGTCTGATAGCTCTGATTACTCGAAATGCATCTTCTGGGACATATCAAATTCATTCTTAAGTATGCAACCTGTGCAAGAAGGGAACATAGCTCAATGTGCTATTCTGTGACTCTCAGGCTTTCTTTCATCTTGAATTATGTCTTTTTTGCTACTTTAAAATTCCCTTTCAAAGTGCCAAAGAAGAGGAGATTTTGCTTGAAAAATTTCAATGGTTAAAATTGAAAAGGAAAGACCTGGTCTTTCTTATAGTTATGAATATGATAAGAAATTGGAGGAGTGTGGTTTAGACCACTTAGGTCAAATAATTGTCATCATTATCATCTCAGCTCAAAAAAAAATATTAAGGGCTGATTATGTCCCAGTCACTAGGGTGTCTCATAGATGAGTAGGAAGCCAGTTTGCCAATGGTATTCTGATCCATTATCTCATTGTTATTCATAGTACACAGTACTCTGTACAGAACTCAGTAAGGTACAGACAGTGTTTAATAAATGTTTGTTGAATAAATGAAATCTCTCTTATGCAAGATTCATCCTCATTTTTCAAATGAGCAAACAGACTCAAAAGTGAAGTGACCTCCATAAGTTTATGGTCTACTGAGACAGAAAACAGCCTAGAGATCAAATCATCTACCTCAGTTCCCTGATATTGCAGATTTGGAAACTGAGATGCAAGTTAATTGATTTGGGCCAAATTAGGAAGGCTCAAAGTCAGGAAGGAATTGTTGGGTGACTCCTGATGCCTCATCATTATGCCCAATATTCTTTCCAGGAGGCCACATTAAAAGAACAAAACTGAAACTAAAGTCTCTAATTTTTCATCTTAGCTTCTTTCCTATTTGACCATAGTACTTTCCTGTTAATGCTCTATATGACTTTATCTGTTACTGTTTAGTTATTTTTAGTTAAATCTGACTCTTCCTGACACCAGTTGGAGTTTTCTTGGCAAAGATACTGGACTGGTTTGCCATTTCCTACACCAGTGAGTCTAACTGCATGTCAAACTAAGTTCCCACATCTGAACTAGCTTAAAACACTGATTATGTATTCCTATCTCTTTTGGGAAGGCCAGGTGTGGGAATGAATGGCAACAGATTTTAAATAAGTACCTACTATATTCAAGGATCTGAATATATGCACAGAGCATTACAATGTTGAACAAAACATTTCCCCTGCCCACAGAGGGCTTAAATAGAAGACATAAAATCTATAAAATTTAGTTGAAATCAGTAAACATTTAATGAGGGATAGAAAGGATCATAAATGCTGCTTAGTTGAACTTGCCCATTGACAAATGTAGAAATTAAGTATAAAATAGGAGAAATGACTTGGTTAAAGTCACTTATGACAGACTTAATTCTTGAAACCAAAGTTTTTCCTTGTAAGTTCACACCTTGGGAGGATGTATATATCAAGGAAAGTGCATGTCTTTTGAATTCAAGAGATCTTGATTTGAATTCCAGTGTTGCCTTAAAGTCCATTTTGCTTTGTATGAGAAAAAATTGTTTTTATTTCTACAGAATGAGAGAGGATATTGCAAAGATCTTACACATACCTATGAGAGTAATCCATTACAAAAGCAAGGATGTCTAGTCTTTGTGTAAGTCAAAAGATGCAAAAGCGGGAAGTTAGAAAAAAGGAAACGTGATCAGAGAAATAATTGACCAATCACTGAGTTGAGTGAAGTCTCCTGCTTTACTGAAGGAAGGTTGAAAACAACTCAAACTGTTCAAGAATTAACCTAGGGTCCCTGTCCTTTGTAAGTTTGCCTGCTCAATTAAGTTCATTCGTAAAGATACATACACTCCCCTGTGCTCATTAGTATAATTACCAGGGCAGGGAAAACATTTTATTAGAGAGTGGTATGGGGGTGAGTGTATAGATTAGATTGTAACCCTGACCAATGGCTGGCTGGAAGCAAATCTTTCAAACTGCATATATAAGAGTAGGCATTGTCACAATTTACTGCCTTTTTCCACTAGGGGAAAAATGGTCCTTTTCTGCATAAAAGTTAATTATTAAAAAAGCTATTTTAATCCCTTTGGAATAAATATTTATAATTCTGTAGCATTTGTAACATTTTTTAAATTTGAATAAGTTGCAACTTCCTTTCTTTTGGCCTCACTTTGCTCAAATATAAAGTTGATAGACAAAATGAGATTATTTTAATTTTACATCCAATATTTCATTTTCACAAATATTAGAGTAAAATGCTACCTTTGCCATGAGGAAAGTAGCTCACTTTCAACTTTTAAAGTACCATTGAAAAGGTAAGCACATTACAACTATTACTAACACTTCTGTGTGGAATGCAGGTATTGGGTTGAATTCTAGGTATATTAACTGTAGTAATGAACTCAAAACTATGTATTAGAGAATGGTATAGGGGTGAGTGTATAGATTAGATTGTAACCCTGACCAATGGTTGACTGGAAGGGGAGAACCTTCCTGTACTGGTTCCCTTTGTGAGTCACACCCAAAGTAATGGCTTTGATGCTTTTATCATTCCATTTTAGAATATGGAGTCAACCTGTGAGCAACTGAAAATACTATACTTTATAATCTGATTAAGTCATTACAGAATATGTCCAATTAAAGAATGAGATTTTCAAAATAATGCAGTTAGAACTTAGAATGTTTTAGAATAAACTTGAAATGTAAATGATTTGCATATGAAAAGATCAAATTAAGGTGGAGGGATAAAGAGAGACTTTATAGAAGAGACTGTCCCAGAGATGTAGTCTGAAGGAAGGAAAGAATTTCAACAAAAGAGTGTGTGTGTGTGTGTGTGTGTGTAGAGAGAGACAGACAGACAGACAGAGAGAGGAAGTTTTATAAGTCAGAAGCTATAAAGCATTACAGATTTCATCACAGCAAATTCCTTCAGTTTATAGGTGAGAAAACTGAAACTCATACTTTCAGTGACTTGCCAGATGTCATTTTCTGAGGTGAGATTTGGAACCACATTCCTTAAATCCAGAGTCAATTCCCCTTACTATGCCCCATAGCCTTCCTGATACACAGTCCTTTAAGGGACCTCTAAACAGAATCAGTACTGTGTCGGGAGACTTTGAAATGTTCTGCTCTATTGTTGCTCTTGAGAAATTAGGGATACTTTTTATGCAATACTAAGATATTAATAAAGACCTTAGTGACAAAAGAGGATCCCCAAATCCTTTGAAGTGAACCTAGAGACATACTATTAATGACAGAAGGGGCTTTAGAAAGTAAAATGGCAGTTAGGAGTCTTAAAATGAAAGAACTAAGAAAGGGAAAAATAACACATTAAAGATCATCTAGTCTAACACTCATTTTATAGAGGCAGGAAATGAAAAAAAAAATCTGTATGACTTACTCAATACCACAAAGTTAAGTAGTAATGGAAATGACTTTTGAATCTAGATTTCCTGAATCTTTACATAATACTTTTCTTACTATATTATACCACTTCAGGGAGGATTGCCATAAACTATCCCTTGTTGTCCAATTGGGCCATGGATTTCTACCAGTGTTGCCTGTTTTTTGTATTAATTTTCTTGTGGTAAAGCAAACATAATGAATCCTTGTTTAGCTTGCTAGTTTTTTTTTTTTATTTTTTTAACAAAATTAAACAATGGAAGTAAAATATTGCCCACTTATTATAATTCCATTCCATTGTTTGGATCTTTCAAAATATTTGAATTTTAGGGTTGGCAACCTTTACTTGAGCAAACTAAACTAAAATCTAGAGGCATTTTTATTGAGAACAATGTTCCTTTATAGCCAATTTGTAGAGGGTGGAGTGGAGCTGGAATTTAGCTGCCATCTTCACTCTGCTTTTACTCTAGGTTCCAGTGCATCAGAACCTTAACAACTGCACAATAGAAATACACTGAGACTAGGATATACAACCTTGGAAGAATATTTTTTAGTTCTCAAATATCACATATCCAGTTCAATCACCCATTGTCTCTGTTCAAGTATGGTAAAAGCAATAAACAAAATCTTTATATGAGATCCTTATTATTTTATTTGGGTGACATGAGGGAGTTGGAGACTTGGTCCAAAATGGACCATCTTCAGTAACCACCAAAAAACTAATTCTAGTTTAATCTGGTTACATATGAATGAAAAGTTGCTTCCAAGGACCTATCTTTGTGCAATATCAAGGGAGGACTATGGGAAAGGAGCAGAAACTTCATACCCATTGGATTGGAAATGCTTCCTCAACCAGTTGATAATGGTTTAAGCTCAGACTGGTACTTTAAAATGATATAAAACTCAATGGGACTTATTTCTCCCCTAGGCATGTATTGTCTAATTCAATATCCTGATTGTGTGTTATGTATGAGGCCTCATGTGGACTTCAAAGGAAAATACTTCCCATAGAGAGAAGTTGAGGACAGTTTGTATACATGTATACATGAAGCCACAAAGGAGAGAGAGAGAGAGAGAGAGAGACAGAGAGAGAGAGAGACAGAGAGAGAGAGAGAGAAGGAAGAAGAAGAAGAAGAACAACAACAACAACAAAGGAAGATGAAGGAAGAAAATAGGAGCTAGTATACATGAATAATTAAATTGTAATTTCTCCACCAATGTATATCACAACCTCTCTAGATTCAGTTCATCTTTTTGATTTGTTGTAGGTAAAAAAATAATCTTGTTTGATCAACCTGATCTGTCCTTCTAAAGGATTGATTCTTATTTGAGAAATATGTGGTCCATTTCTGAAGTTGTCCTCAAGTTATATCTAGCTTTGCAAGATCCAATCAGAGCTTGACATAGCTTTTAGTTCTCCAAGGTCTCCCAAGAACTACTAGAGTAATGGGGGAGTGGCGGTGGGGAGGCATTTATTCTACTGTTACTGCTCTTGCAGCTGACTATGATGCATATTTTCCACTTTTATGGGACTCACAGTTTAAAAGGAAGAGATAAGATTTGTACACAGATGACTAAAATACAAATGAATACAGTGACATGAGACTGATACACAGTGTCTGTGACTTCTTAACAAAGAAACCCATAACAATTCTATTTATTCAATATCACTTTTGAACTATGTGAGTCATCATGGTCAAAGAAAACCCCAAAACTACATTTAATGAATGAATCAGAGATTATACGCTAGGTCATTACAACTCCCCATTGAAACTAAATTCACATGTTTTCCTCAACTCACACATTGTGTCTAAATGTATCTCTACTTATCATAACTGGAACAACTTGTACAATAAGAACCCAATTGTAAAGACAAGAAACCTTTGAAAGACCAGAGGGCTAATCTCCAGGATAACCACCACAATTTCAGAGCAATCATTATGAAATATACTTACTTACGCAATGACTTAAAGGTAATGAATTCAGTGCAGGAAATGAGACAAAGCGTTTTTAGACATTGCCAATGTGGACATTTGTTTTGCTTGACTGTGCAAATTTGTTACAGTTTTTATTTGACATTTGTCAATTGAAAGCAAATTGAATGTAAAAAGAAAATATATAATATTATATATATATATACATATACATGTATGTATCACATATACCCATATATAGCTGTTCTTGTGGGACTGAAGAGTGTATTTCTATTGGGTTGGTGCTTCTGTACATTATTCAATAACACACAAAAACACTTTAAAAAGTTTATTTAGGGGCGGCTAGGTGGCATAGTGGATAAAGCACCGGCCTTGGAGTCCGGAGTACCTGGGTTCAAATTTGGTTTCAGACACTTAATAATTACCTAGCTGTGTGGCCCTTGGGCAAGCCACTTAACCCCATTTGCCTTGTAAAAACCTAAAAAAAAAGTTTATTTTCATTTTAATTTGTGGAAAAAAGCATTTATATAGCATAGTATAAATAAAAAGATAATTGCATATGAAACTGATAATCTTATATGTACAACTTGTTATTCCTTAAATATAATAAGTTATATATAAAGTTATTCTTTCCTCTTTTTTTTCCCCCTCCCCAACTTAAGGAGGCATTTTTAATGTTTTGGTTTTTTCCTAGATTTTTATCAATTGATAAGTGTTTTATTTTTCTCCCAATGTTGTATTGTAATTATTAAATGTAAAGAAAGACAATGTCTTAACTTACGTATTTGCTTTTTAAAAAGGAGTTGAATTAATAATATATCCTGCTCATAAATTATTTTTACTTTCATAGAGCACTTGTCTCAAATCAAACCTGTGATATAGATAGAGCAGCTACCTGTTGCTCTGCTTTGCCTGTGGCAAAAAGCCCCTCCCTGGATAAATTCATTATTCCTCATTTTCTCACCATGCTGGTAAATCAAAACTTGGCAGTCACTTTTTCCTTCAGCCTCCTCTCACCTCTGATTAGTCAGTTAATCAGGTTGTGGGTCGGGGAGTGCCAAACTCCTCCCAATACATTCCTTTAGAGAAGACAGAAAACTGAATTCTCAGCTCTCTTTGCTTTGTCTCAGCTCTCATTCCCTGGTTTAAATTTAAAGCAATGATATTCCACTGCAGCAGGCTTCTGGTTACCTCACCCCTTTCTTATTTTGCCTATTGTAATCCCCCCTCCTATTAGACTGTAAGCCATATGAGAGCAGATGTTGTCTTTTTATTAATCGTATCACCAATCCTAAACAATGAATAATGTTTATTGGATGTTGATTTTTTGGAAGTATATAAAGAAATTGCATTGGCATTTCAGGGTGGGGAAACTAAATTTAGCAAAGCAAATCAGAATTCTCTTTTGATAGACAGGAGTAGATAAATTCTAGAGAGTAACTTGAGACCTCCCAAAATTTAAGTGACTTGCTCAGGACTGAATCCTGGACAAGTGTCAAAGCAAGTATTATCAAACCCATTGTATGTATAAGGAGACTGAGTCTCAGAAAGAGGAAGTAAATTTTCTAAAAGTGACTAGGAGAGCTACTTGTGCTGGACCTTAAACCTAGCTAGCTATCTTGACTCCAAGTTTATCAGTCTCTACTACTCCTCACCATCTCTGATTCTCATAATTTGTGATACCATCAGCATAGATCTATTCAGTTCATGCCATATAACTTTCCACTTGGAAATATGTCATAATATATATATATATATATATGTATATATATATATATATATATATATATATTTAATTTTTCATCTTCTGAACCATAAAGTAAAGGTCTCCCATGGAGAGTCTATTTACTCTTTGTGTCTTGTCTCTCAGTTCCCTCCATCTGCCCTTCACCCCTGTGGTGTCCAGTGAAAGCATAAGAAGGGACCTGATGAATGTTTAATAAAATTATTGACTGTTTCCCTATTTAGATTTGAATTCTTTATATTCTAAGATGGTTTCTATTCATATGTGAACATTCTAGATCATCCTATAACCATCATCAGATTGACCTATTAGAAGGGAAAGAGAATCAGATTATTAGCTTTTTTTGTGAATGACCTAAAAGCACCTTCTAACAAATACCTTCTAAAAAGAAGAGGCTCTTCAGTTGGACCTGTTGGAATATTGAATTAATCTATGGATTAATTCAAGGCACTGTCTTTCTTAGGGCAAAATAAATAAGAATTCCAGCCAGTCACTTTTTTTCCCCCAAAGCTTGTCTGACACTATTAAATTTGAATGCTGCCAGCAGGAATACTAATTTCTCAAATGTCTCCAGCTAAAAGCAGTAGTTTGTGAGTTCAATAAACATGCATATTTGTTCACTATCTATTAAGCATATTTCTGCACATATAAAAGACAGAAGACAGACAACCATGAAGTCTTTCAGACCAAAGTGATTATAAATATCTCTCCATTGCCTAAATTTTTGGAAGATTACTCAGATTTTCCACATTTTTAGAACATTTCAAAAAGAATAAAACACAATTGCAAAATTGCATTTAGTGATAATGTCTGTAGCAGGGAAAAGGTGATTAAAATGTGATCATAGTTTCAAAGTGGGTGGCCAAGAAAAACTTCAGAATTCAGAATTCTGTTCATCCACACAGACACAGCACACACACATACCTTCAAGTTTTATATTTTTATGTTTCCTTTTCAGTTAATGTAGCTAAGGAAATATACTTTTATTGAAATGATATGGATACATTTAATTAGAATGAATACAAGTTCAAATATGTGAAGGAAAACTACAATATCCTCTTATTTTGGGGAAGAGTAAATTGAAATATTTTAAAGAAAAGATTTGATTAAATAATCATCAAACCTCAAAAAATGATAGGAGAGGAAATGTATATGTGTGTGTGTAGATTATATATATATATATATATATATATATATATATGTATTGCTGAAGCTACTCTATAAACTTCATTGCCACAATTATATATGTATTTTTCATTTGGAGTCCATGAACATTTACATGCACACACACACACACACATATATAAATATATATATTTGTATTTACACATACATACATGCTCACATACATAATATGTATACACACACACACACACACACACACATATATATATATATATATATATATATATAAAACAACTACATGAATTTCCTTTGCAATTCTCTGAATTTTATTTTTTCATCTAGAAACTTTAATTCTAGAGGGCATCTAGGGGATAGAGTAGCAGTCCTAGGGTCAGAAAGACCCAAGTTCAAATCCAGCCTCAGTATTGATGCTACTGTTTTTGTGGAGTAATTACTTTGTGTGCTATAATTATGACCATCATTATTCATTGTTCTCCTTAAAAGACAAACAACCAAAAAAATAATTCTCTCTCTTCCACCAAACATGCATTACATGGGTTTAAAAACAATTTAGTCTTAGTTTCCTGGGTTAGGAATTGAAGGCAAACATTATCTGAGCAGGAAAAGGTGACTCTGATACTAGCAATAGATCCTGCTATTCCCTTGATGTCATCAATTTCCCCAGACCAACCCCATTCATTCATGAACTGGTCTACCACTCTGGCAGGTTAATGAGGGCTGCCCAGGGTAGAAAGATTGACTATCTGGGACCAATGGCTTTCAGTGGAACTTCTTGGTTTCTTTTTTCCTCTGTAAGATTTGCCCTTCAGAAAAGAAAAGAATAAGGAGAGAAAGCTGTGGTTTTCCAGCTGAGACAGGAATTGGAAGAGGGGGTTTGCAGGAGATAAATCAAAGAAAATTGACTAAGAATTGGTACAAACAAAATTTGAGCTTAACAAGTGGCCTCCTGGCTGAGAAAAAATTACTTCTCCTCTGGGGGGGAAAGGAAAACATGTTGGTGAACCTTTAGCTGCTGGGGGATTGTCACTGCTTTCCAACTACTAAGACCAAAGTGGTACAATTCACCACAGCAACCCACTAAGCCTGGAGCCTTCCTGGGCTCCAGACAGTGGCCCTCCCCACCCTACATGGCTAGGAAGCTATTGGGCAAGGAAAACCAAAACAATCAAATTTTAATACTATTATTGCTGTTGTTTAGCTACAAGGTTCATAAGTAAAAGCATTTTGTCATAATAGATGAGAAAGCTGAAGCTTATATCAATAAACGATGAGTACATATTTCTAAAACTCCAGAAAGAAACAAAAGACAGTCCTTGCCCTCAAGGAGTTTATAATCTAATTAAGGAGACAAAGTGCTACACATATATCCAAAGCAAGTTACATATAGGAAGGGCAGTTAGATGGTGCAACAAATGAAGCACCAGTCTTCCAAACAGGAGGATGGGAGTTTGAATGCAGCTTCACATTTTCAAGCAGGGTGACTTTGGGTAAGTCTCTAATTTTTTTTTAATTTTAAAGTTTTTGCAAGGCAGTAGGGTTAAGTGACTCACCCAAGGTCACACAGTTAGGTAATTATTATGTGTCTGAGACCAAATTTGAACTCAGAACCTCCTGACTCCAGGTCTGGTGCTCTCTCCACTGCACTACCTAACTGTCTCCTTGGGCAAGTCTCTCAACCCTGATTGCCCACATCCAGGGTCCTCTCCAGTCATCTTGATTCCTATCTCACCACTGGACCCAGAAGACTCTGAAGGAGAAAGTGAGGCTGACGACTTAGCACAGCTCCCTGCCTCCACCGCCACTCAAATCCAGTTCTGTGCTTGTCATGTAATCACCTCCTTAGTGTCATAATCATCTTCAAGAAGGAAGGACAACCATTATTATTTTATGTATGATAAATACTGGAAATTAAGTGGTATTATGGAAGGTTTTCTGTAGAAGGTAGAGTTTCATCTGGGACTTAAAGAAAGCCAGCCTGGTCAGTAGTCAGAATAGAGGAGGATAGAATTCCAGATATGACAGCTTAACCAGAGAAAAATCTCAGTCAAGGGATTGGATGTCTTGGTCCTGGAATATCCAGGAGGCCAGTATCTCTGAATTGAAACATTGAAGAGTACATGAAAAGGAGTAAGGTGTAAGAAGAATGTAAAGGTGGGAGAGGGCTAGGCAATGAAGGACTTTGCTACAAAGAACATTTCTACTGCTCCTGGATGCAATAGGAATTCATTGGAATTTATTAAGTGAGGAGGGAACTGTGCATGTGACATGATCAGACTTGTGTTAGTGGCTAAATGGAGAATGGATTAAAGTAATAACTAATTTCAGGTTGTTCCAAATTTTAAGGTGCAGGTTTTTGAAATCTGTAATTTGTAGAAACATACCCATAAAACAATGAAGTGATGGGGGGGGGGGGGGTTACCAAGCAGACACTATGATGTATTTGAAAAAAATAAATACTAGATTTGCATTGAGAAGAATTAAGTTCAAATATTGGCTCTAATATTAGTGACTTTATATGATGCACTTTTCCTATCCAGGCTTCAATTTTGTCATTTTTTTCAAAGAGCTGGTTGAACTTGATATTTTATTTCTGTTTCTTCCCATTTTTAACATTACATATTCTCAGTTCCATACCTGATTTTCCATTATATTCTCACATTCTAAGTTTGAAAGCTAGACTTGAAATATTCTGAATTTTCTTCTAGCTATAGTTCAAAATTTTTTCCAATTCTGATCATGATCCACTAATCTCCATTGAATGAAATTTGACAATAGGGTCACCTATTTGCTAGATAATAAGCCAAGTTTTTGACATTCATTCCCTTTATTACTGCTTTTTTCATTCAGATTTCTCAAATACTTTGCCTCTATAGTGGTTAAACATTACTCTCTTAGAGACCCTATGGCAGTATTAATAGGAAGTTCTGTGTTACTCAGTTCAGTATCTGACTCCTAGCTTTCATTGAACCATAAATTCTAAATGACTCTGCCTTTGCCACTGCCTTTAGCCTAAAAAAATAAAGTGTAGATGTGTACAAATAAAATAAATACAAATACAAAAATACAAATAAAGTGTAGATGTATGACATAATAACCAGTTATTGAATATTGAATGTAGAAGGAACCTAGAAACAGTTTCAGGGTTGAAAGGATATTGAAAGTTTGGAAAGAAGATATGGAAAATGTAAGTTATCATTAGTCTTCATGGTTGTTTTGGTATTTATAGGATGTTTGAAAGTTTGCATTACGCAAATTATCTCATCTGGTCTTCATAATATCACTGAGGGGGAGGTGTAATTATTATCCCATTTTACAGATATCTGTTGGAATGGTCACATTGGTAGAATCACAGATCTTTCGCATTGCTCTTGGCATTTTGCAATAAATAAATACCACATGGTTAGCAAACCCTCTATGATTTACTACTAAGCATTGCGTTACTTTATAAAATGTCATCATCCTGCAGCTGACAGTGATAAGCACCTCTACCTTCAGCTTGGTCTGGTAATCAATTATCAGACATATATTTTCTCTCTGGACTTATACTTTAAGTTTAATGTTGTTTTTCCAGTTTCATGATGTGCTAGCGTTTGCATAGCATTTGGGTGCCTAGGATCATCACTTTGAGGTATCAGAAAATGGAATTAATTTCATAGTATAGAACAATGGTGTAGGACTTGCAGGGGACATTAAAAATGGTAAATAGTTCATCAAATTCAGGTATCATCTCTCCTTTAAAATAGGGAGGAACTCAATGAATGTCTGCCTTAGTTTCTTCATCTATTAAATGGAAATAATAATAATAGTAATAATAATAATAATACCTTTCAGAATTACTGTGAGAATAAAGTTATATATTTATAGTGTTTTGTAAATCTTAAAGAATTATATAAATAGCAACTATAATCATCATAATGCTGTTATAGATAAATTTGAGAAGGTTCTTTTTTCCTTTCTCTTATCTAAGGTATCCTATCCTTCTTCCTGCCCTGGAAACCAGGAGAGGAGAAGGAAAAGAAAGTTGTGTCAATGTCCTTGAAGGAAGTCAATGTCCCTGAAGGATTTTGTACACACAATCACATACACCAACATTTGTACATAGACCCACATACAAACGTAAACTTCCAAGGGGCCTCCTTTTGCCTCAGGGGATAAGAACATATCTATAGCAACCCTGCGAAATAATTTTAATATTTTCAAATTGATCTCAACCTAGTAACCACCAAGAGACAGGTCAACATAGCTCTAACAGTTGGGCTAGTCAAGGCCTTAGAACAGATGGACAGAATAGAGATATTTGGAAATGAAGAAAGTAATTTGTCCAACATGCCTAGGAAAGGAGGATAAAGGAAGAAAAATTATAGAGATAGCAGAAACCAACTATCCCCCCTCTCCAATTTAAAGTAAATTAAATCTTTTAATAGCTCCTTTAAAAAACAAAATCAAAAAACAAAAGCAAACATCTGTCCACTGAGAATCAAAGATGTTGAGTGATTTGCTCAAAGTTTAATAGTTTGATAAAAGGGTTGGAAATTCCCTAGGCATTCTGCTTTGTAGTAAAGTTGAACAAAAATCCTAGCTCTTAGGAATAGTGAACATGCTGAAAGAGGAAAATGTTGGAAAAATCCAAGTTCTTAAAAAATAGCAAAGAGACTTTCCCCTTTATTTTTCTTTTTTTCCCTTTTTATTGAAATTTTATTTTATTTTTTCCATTTACTTTTTTCCAAGTACCATAGGGTAGTTTTTCAACATTCATCCATTTGCAAATTAATGATTTCCACATTTTTCTATCATCCTCCCTTCCCTCCCCCCATCCCCTTGGCAACAAACAGTCTGGTAAAAGTTGTACATGTACATTTATACTTAACATATTTACATATTTGTAACTCTATATTTGAGGAATTCGAACTAAGGGGAAAGAAAGAAAAGAATGAGATAGGAAGAAATAAACATAAGAAAGGTTATTAAAAATAAACATAATATACATTCAGATTCCGTGATTTTTTTCCTCTGGATGTGGATGGCATGGTCCATAGGTGGGTCTCTCAGGGTTATCCTTGAACTGCTCAGAGGAACTCCATCCACCCATCCACCATAGTTGATCATCTCACAATGTTGTTGTTAATATGTACAATGTTCTCTTGGTTCTGCTTCCTTCACGTATATCAGTTCTCACAATTATTTCCATGCTTCTCTAAAGCCTGACCCTTCGTGATTTCTTATAGATTAATAGTACTCCATAATATTCATAAACCATAGCTTGTTCAGTCATTCCCCAATTGATTGGCATCTCCTCAATTTCTAACAAAAAGAACTGCTAAGAATATTTTTGAATATGTGAGACTTTTCCTATTTTTTTATTTCTTTTGGTCTAGTATTATTATTTCTGGGCCTCACAATAAGATCAATTTTGTTGTTCTTTTGGCATAGTTCCAGATTGCTCTCCAAATGAGTTTTCCCTTTATTTAAGGTAGGTAGAGTTCCCTAAGTTCCAGTTTTATTCTTTTATTTTATATATTTAATATTTGCCATAGAAGCCCAGAGAGAATGAGAATGTCCAGAGAATGTCCAAGGATGCACAATATGTTAGCATGACTTGGATTTTTTTAATTAAAAAAAGCTTTATTGAAATTAGACTAGGATCATATGATCAAAACATGTGGAATATATTTCTTGTATTTTCATTCCCAATGAGGTGTTAAAAAATAGTATTTTTAAAATTTTAAATTCCAAATTCTCTTCCTTTCTTGTCTCCTTTCTGAGATAGTAAGCCATTTGGAATAGGTTATATATGTTTAAATATGGAAGATATATTTTTCTGTATTAGTCATGTTGTGAAAAGAAGCAGACCCACAAAACCTATACAAACATAAAGTGAAAAATAGTATATTTTGATCTGCATTCAAACTCCATTATTATTTTCTCTGGAGGTAGATAACATTTTTTCATCATCATAAGACCTTTGGAATTGTCTTGGATCACTGTATTATTAAGAATAACTAAGTCATTCAAGTTAATCATTGTACAATATTTCTGTTACTGTTTCTGGTACTTCTCACTTCACATTGCATCACTTCATGTAAGTCTTCCCAGGCATATCTGAAATCATCCTGATTTTCATTTCTTATAGCACAACAGTATTTCATTATGATCACACAATTTGTTCAGTCATTCTCCAATTGACAGACATCCCCTCACTTCCTAATTCTTTGGCACCACAAAAGAGATGCTATAAATATTTTTGTACACATGGGTTCCTGCTACCCACCCTCTCCCCCACCTTTTTATTTCTTTAGGATACAGATTTAGTTGTAGTATGCACAATTTGGGGGGGTGGTCATAATTCAAAATAGCTCTCCCGAATCGTTGGATAAGGTCACAACTCCACCAAATGATGGAGAATCCTTGGGTTCTTCTACCATCTAGTGAAGTCCTCTTTAGACTCTCTTAGTGAAAGAAAGACTTAAGGGAACTTGGTTGATTTGAGTCAAAAAGGATCTGGATATTTTTATTTCTATCTATTAAACCTCTATTCTTTGAAAGGTCCTGAACTAAATATTGGGAGGGGGGTGCGACAGAAAATCAGATATTTCTTATGTCTGGAGTTAACATTTAAATAAGCCATTAAACTCAAGGAAATAAAGATTTGTTAAATATTTACCATTTTCCAGGTACTGTGCTAAGTCCTTTGCAAATATAATTTCCCTTGCCATCCATTTTATAGTTGAGGAAACTGGGAAAGACAAAGTTTAAATGGTTTGCCCAGTGACACATAGCTCTTTTAGAATTTGAGACTCAATTCAAATTCATGTCTTCTTGACTAGAGAGCCAACACACTATGGTCTAAGCCACTCTCTACCTCAAATAATTGGAATAAAATTTGACTAAGATAATTACAGAGGAGAACTGGATTCAAAGTACTAGACAAACAATTCCAACTGGTGAAGGTTTCATGGAAGGGATGACTTTTGTGATGGCTCTTGAAGTATGGTGAGGATTACAACAAACATGGCTGGGGGCTTGAAGCATAAGGGAGTCATTGAGCAAATACCCAGGGATTTGTAAAATGAGGTCAGTGAACAGGATATTCTTTTCTGGCAAAATTCTCATAGCACATTTTTAACAAGATACCTTGTAAACATCTAAAAACTGAAGCGAGCAATCACAAAAAGCCAGCATGGCTTCATCCAGCCAACACTGGATGCTTCAATAAGCATGTTTTAATTGATTGCTATGTGCAATGCTTACTATGGAGACAAAGAAAGGCAAAAAAATACTCCATGTCTTCAAAGAACTCAGATTCTATTAGGGAAGACAGCATGAAGTTAAGTAGACAAAAGATGCAAAAGGAGAAGGAGCGAATTATGCCTAATACCTGTTTTTTGGCAAGGTAACTATTTGTAGAAAGGGACAATGCCTTAGATAAAGTTCTATAGTTTAATATAGCATTGAACAACATCTCCCATATTTAATCTCCAGGACAAAACAGCAAGATGTACAAAGGATGGTCATACAATTAGTGAGTTTGTGAGATGTTTGAATGACTATATATCCATAGAATTGATATTAATGGTTTTTAATGGACTTGAATAGGGAGGTCTCTACTGGAGTGAGAAACTGGTCTTAACTTTGCTGTTTAAAATACTTTTACATCAGTGACATAAAAGCATAAATAACATGCTTATCAAATCTTGAGTGAATGTTAAATATCATAGGAAACATGTTGGATCTCTAAAGATCCATACAAATTGAATGGTTGGGTCAAATCTAACATTGTGGAATTAAATAGAGATCAATGTAGTCATAGGTTAAAAATATAAACTTTACAAAGTACATAGATTGTGGAGTTCTGGGGTTTTAATAGATTGCACTCTCAATGTGAACTGACAATATGTTACCAAAATAAAGAAAAAAAAAGCAATAAGGTTTTAAGCTTTTTCTATAAAATGAATGCTTACAGGGCTCCATGGGACTTTCAGAGGCAGCAACATCTCAAAGATATCACTCTCCCCATCCTGATGTGACTATTCTTTGGCTTAAATGGACTTTGGAGAATTTTATTGATTCTAAATTCCAAGGGAAGAATTTGTGTTCCTTCTGTTTACTGGAATTTGGGAGATGATCTTGTCTTTATGGGGATCTATGAATTCTCTGACTGAAAGAACCACCATTCTGAAATGGCCTAGGTAAACTGATACAGAAGAATATCTGCAACCTGGGTACACAGTAAAGATTAACTAAATATTTGTTAATTGTCTGATGGTATAGACTATCTACTTTTTTGAGATGTTTCCTTTACCTGGAGGTAAAGGACCCTGATTGAGGGGGTCCTCACTCAGTAAGTTTACATTCTTGAGGGGAAAGCTCTTAAAACCAAGATATCCACAGAACATATATCCTGCTCTATCTGGAAGAGGCATTTTGCCTGTGTATCCTTAGCCATGGAGCACATATTATAAAACTAATTGAACTTTACTTTCCCTTTCCCATTAGTTTGGACTATGGGGTGAGGTAGCTACCCCCAAAGGGCTGACCTAGGTCATCTAAACAAGCTGTCATTGGGATAGGTCACTAAGGTTTAACTAACCCATCTTCACTATTCTTCTTGCAACATAAACCTTGGCAAAACTTCGGACTCATTTTTTGGTTTTGTGATTTCATCAAATTAGGGAGCTCCCCTGTGTGGAAACACCATCTATAATGCAAATAGGCAGCTTCTCTGAAATATGGAGCTTTTGAGAGTCAGCTGCCTCACTGTTGTGCTGCAACTGATGGTCTCAGACCCAGGGTTCTTAGATATATTTGGATCATAGACCCTTCTGAAATTTTAGTGAAACCTAGGGACCCTTTCTCTGAATCATGTTTTAAAAAATGCATTAAAAAATACTCAATGTTATAAAGGAAACAGATCATGTTATATTTCACATTTGTATGTTTGTACATGTATGTGCATGCACAATAGGTTTTGCACACATGTGTATTATATAAACACATATATGCAGTCTATCTATATGCCTATACACATAGTTATAAATTATATATATAATTATGTGTTTTTATGAATACACATAAATTATGAAGCACAATATAATTGGCTTTCTTTCCAATGTAAGTTGTTTTCCATAGGCATATATACATACATTATATGCATGTGTGTATGCACACACATGTGTATATGCATGTATATATGCTATGGAAAACATAGGTTGAGCACTTTAGAGAGTAGCCTACCTTACAATAATATCTGTAACTACTCAAGGATATTGTAGCATTTAAAAATATCAATTTATTAATAATGTCAGTTTTTTTAAATTTCGTTTTGGGGTTAAGTGACTTGCCCAAGGTCACACAGCTAAGTAAGTATTAAGTGTCTTGGATTTGCACTTCAGTCTTTCTGACTCCAGAGCCAGTGCTCTATCCACTACCTTACCCAGCTGCCCCTAATGTCATTATTTTAATAAAAGAACCAGTGGCACTCTCAAATGCCAAAGGTCATCATAGCAGCAGGCTTATAGCTTTTATGCTCTTTGGGCAATCTTGACAAAGAATCTCTATCTCTCTCCCAAGTCTGAACTAGTTGGATGAAGTAGGAATGGCCAGAATGAGCTGAGTGTTAATCATACTTTCTATCAGTCCAGTCCTTGAGAGACTGAACAATAAAACAGAATGAGGAAAAAGTCTTTTTTTTTATTTTAAAGATTGATTGCTTTTGATTCCCAGGGAAGTCAATTTTAAAAATTGGCTATGAATATGAGTACATAACATCAAATTTTCCAAAGTACTTTCCTTACAACCAATCTGTGATATGGGTTATACATTTTATTTTATAGAAAAGGAAATTGAGACTCAGAGGAAAGAAATGACTTGCCCAACCACGCAGTAAGTGGCATTTGAATCTGTATTCCACATCAATTCTTCTCTATCCCCTGTATTATCAAACAGTTCCTGGAGACTTTATATGTTTACAGAAGGACATGGATGCTCCCAATTATAGAATGAGGACAATGGAGCCCAAGAGAATGAATACTAGAATTGGAGTCACTGAATCAATCAATAAACATTTATTAAGCACCTACTATATTGCAGTGTTAAGCACTAGAGATACAAAAAAATGACAAAAGCCCTCAAGGAGCTTATGAACTTGCCTTATGATATACTTTGCCACTTAATCATGGCCTTTGTTGCTTTTGAGAGTTCATCACATCTTGTTGAGCCTCATCGCTAGGGATCAACCTGCAGGAATATGCCCACCACTGTTCTTCAAATCTTCAAGAATTTAAGGAGATATGATACAGGACTAAAGGATGATAGATACAGAGCTTAAATGAGGCCTTACAGAATATCCAATCTATCACCTTCTTCTTGCAGCTGAACACATTTTAGTGGGAAGATTATAACTTGGCCAAGGTCACAAAAGAGTTAAATAAAACAGGTTGGACTTGGAGTCAGGTCCTCGGAACATTGTTCTTTCTACTTTCAACAGCATTTTGCTATATAACAAATATCAGACTAGTTCTGCTTATTATCCCCAAAACAGAACTATGATCCATGATTAGAAATTTAAGAGAGACAGATATTGTTTCAAAAAAGGCAAATAAATCCTTCCTAGCAATAATAGCTCATCAAAATGAATTTCCCAGCTGTGGTACATGATGATTCTCTGTCACTGCCAACCTTCAAATGGAGACTGGAAGACTATGTGTAAGCTTCTTTTGGAACTCAGCTTTTTCCTTCTATAAAACAATGGATTATTTCTTATTCAATTCCAGATTAGATCAATTACTCTCTGAAATTTCTTCCAATTCTCAAATTCTGGGCTTTTGGCTGGTACAGTATGGAGGCTTGATTCCATGATCTCTAAATGATTGTCCAAATTCAATTCCTCTAAAATGTTTAACCTCCCAAGGCTAGGTTAGAGGAAAAGTGTTGGTTGGATCTTTGACATCTCACTTCCTCCAGGTGATGTCTGAAGTTTCTAAGATAACATGATTCTTCTAGCAAGGGGGCACGGATAAGAAAAACCTTTGTTATATCTCTGAAAGTGTTAAAGAGTAGTTGTTCTCATTATAATAGTTTGCTAGGAACTTTCAAATCGTCCCTGCATCCTCTGGGACTGCAGACCTATTCCTAGACTCAGCACTTATTTTTCACATGAGGATTTTCAGTGAGCAGATGAATTAGCTGGCATGTTTATCTCCTACTTGTATCAGTGTGGAAGTCATTAGCAGCGGGTGTGTGTTTAGTTACAGTGGTCCATTCACGAACCGTCCAGTCATGCCAGAGAGGAGAAGATGAGAGACTTCTATTCCAAGGATTAGGCAGAGGTGCTATGGTTAGGCTGCCACAAGAGGCCAATTTCCCCCACTCATTATAGCCTCATTTATTTCACTGCCTCTCAATGGTCAAAGACGACATCTTTATCCTTTCACTCTTCCATTTTTTTCCAACATTCTTCTACCCTCAAGCCCTGTGACCTTGAGTAGGGAATGCAAGATCCAGATGGCATCCCTTCTCACAGTCCGTATATACCCCCTTCCACAAGCCATAGAATAACATGAAGCATTAACTGGAACAATCATGACTGTATAAGGATTGAGTGGGCAGACTTCAAATTTCAAAATTCTGGCTTTGTACACATCCTGCTAGAGAGGGGCCTGTGACTGGTCTTAGTGACTCACACAAATATTTACAGGATACAGAAATGTAGTGGACAGATCCTAATGCAGGCTGGTTTTTGTTTAAGCAGGATCTGGCTTCAGGCTTCTTCTAGCTGTGTCTCTCTAGCTGCCAGACTCATTTACTATTGCACTGTGCCCATTTTCTCCTTGGTTTGGATATCCATTTTGTGTCACTGTTAGTCTTACAGTTATTTACACCAACTAGCCTCCTTCTCCTTAAGCCATGGCTGGAGCTATTCTCTCAGGCTACCCTAGAACCTTGAAATTTGTTTGTACTTGATAATTTAGGTTTATCCCTTATGGCTACAGTGTGGATTAGATCCTTTTCAGCCGTTTTTATTTCTTTTGGGCCCCAGCTTGTGGAAACATTGTGATTGTCCTTCTCTGAATTGTAAGTTCCTCATTAAATCTTACTGGGTCTGTGGAGGTGACTACCAATTGCTGTCTGACCTAGTTACAGTGGCCTGTTAGCACTTACTTATCTTAATAATTAGATGGTAATAATTTGCTTGTTGCAACTGAAAATATCATTCCAGTTTTAAGTCTTCCATTTTGTTGTTATAACTTTAGGAAAGGGATATGGGGGAGGGGGATGACAAGCTGGTTTTGATTATGCAATTTAATTGACTGAAAAGAAGGTGGTGTTTTCCATTATGGTGTTTCTCATTTGTTTTTGGAGAGCAGCTGATGGGGTTGACAGAGAAATAGCTCATGTTTCATTTATTTTTTTTCTTTTTTACCATTTCCTTTCCTTGATCTTTTTCCATGTTACACTTGGAAAGTTTTCTTTGGAGCAAAAATTCCCTCAATTCTCTGTTTCCAAAGACATCTCCATTAAACTCAAACAAGCAAAAGTACACTAGAGAATTACTTTTAAGATCTTTGGAGCTATTTGTGTTTTTTTTTCCCCCTAAATTCATGGAGATTTAAATCAGAACAGTTAGGCGTCTAGCTGATGACTCAGTGGGATTCCTGTTTCAAAACTGCATTGCCATGATAAATTTATTTGGCACTCACTGTCACATAGCTTAAAAGTCATGTAAAACATTCTTTCTTCCACTATTTGTAGGTTTAGAATATTACCTTTCTGTGTTCTTTGTTATGTTGAACATTGAGGAGTTTGGGGCATTTCCATTTCATAGACTCATAACAGCATAATGGTTCCAACTGTAAGAGACCAATGAGATTGTCTTGCTCAACCATCTCATTTTGCCATGCCTAAAAATAAATTTTTCTCCTAAAATATGGTTTTTACTTTTTAATTTTTCTCTCTTTAGAAACTGGCTAAAAGTTTAAAAAAACAATAACAGCTGAACATTTCATATCTCCATAACCACTCAATTGAGAGCAGTAATAGGTCTGATGTGGGCATTAGTTCCCTGGGCAGGAAACCTCAAGGAGAAGACTTCTTTCTCTTATTTTTAAATTGACATCTTTTTGTTTTCACTATAATTTCATTTCTAAATATATCTGGGCACTAACTTCTATGCAATTATATACTTTGTAAAAAAAAACCCAAAAAGAGTAAAAAGAGGGGAAAATGGTTAAAATAATCAATTTGGCAATCAATGAATCAATAAACACTTATCAATAAATGATTATATGCCAGACATTATGCTATGGACTGAGAGTTCAAAGATTAAAAAAAGTTCCCACTCTCAAGGAGCTTACAGACACATAGAGTCGTATATTAAAAAAATAAATATAATATAATTTTGAGGATCAGGAAGCTAACAACTCAGTGTGTATGTGCATGTGTGTGTGTGTGTGTGTGTGTATTTGGAATTACAAAAGAACAGGTAGAAAATGGCAATGGAACTAAGATTTGAAGGAAACTAAGGTTTCCAAAAGGAAGAAGTAGGTATAGGGAATATTGCAAGCATAAAAGCCAACTAGTATTTTTTTTTAATTTAAGGCAATGGGATTAAGTGACTTGTCCAAGGTCTCACAACTCAATAATAATTAAATGTTTGGGGTTGGATTTGAACTCAGGCTCTCCTGACTCCACTGTATCACCTGGCTGCCCCAATGCCAGGTAATCTTAAGACAAAAGACAGAGTGCCATACAATGCAAAAGTAAGTAGACCAATTTGGTCATTCAGTTTTGATCATGAAGGGAAATAAATTTAAATTTTTATTGTTCTTCCCAATTATCTATAAACAATTTTTTTTACTTTAAAAAAATTTAGTTTCAAATTCTTTCTCCCTCCACTTTCCTACTTGAAAAGAACAAGAAATTTGATATCAATTTTTCATATGCAGTCATGCAAAACATTTTTATATTAGTCACATTGCAAAAGAAAAACATAGACCAAAAAACAAAACAAAAAGCAATGACAACAAAACCCCCAAACTAATAAAGTAGAAACAAAAAAATGAGCTTCAATCTGCATTCAAATACTATAAATTCTTTCTCTGGAAGTAGAAAGAATTTTGCAATTGTCTTAGATGCTGTATAGTGCTGAAAATAGGTAAGTCATTCCCAGATGATGATCATACAATATTGCTATTACTGTGTTCAATGTTTTCCTAGCTCTGCTCATTTCACTTTGCAATCAGTTTATGTAAATCTTAAGGGAGTAATCCATAATAAGACTCAAAAGGTAGATTGGGGCCAGGTTGTGAAGTTTATTATATAAGGGAGTGATATAAGTAAGGACTTAAAAACCATGTGAGCAATACTGAGGGAGGAGGTTTAATGAAGGAAGACCAAATTAAGAGACTATTACCAGTAGTCTTGGTGAGAGATGATTAAGCCCTAAACTAAATCGGTAGATTCACAGTTGAGAGAGGGCAGACTAATTTGAGATATAGTAGTAGAATTTACCTAACAAGATGGATTTATTAAGTGGCTACTATGTGCCAGACACTAAGGATATAAAGACAAAAGTAAATGTCCTTGTTCTTTGAGAGCTCATCTTCGAAATGAGATAACCAGTATGCAAATAAATGGCAAACTTTGGCAACTTATTGAGTTGTGCTGTTGTTTGTCAGGGAGTTGATGCCATTACAGCAAGTAACATTTAAATGGAGATAGGGTGAAGGGAAAATGAATAATAGAGGATGAAATTGGATTGGTGAACCTGGATTCCTGGAAGGCTGGAGATGCCTTTAATAGAAAGTGAGAAGTCTGAAAGGGGGTGAGCTTGGCTCTGTTTTTGGAAATGTTGAGTTCAAGAGGCCAATTAAACATTCAGTTTGAAATACCTAAAAGACAGCTTATGTTGTTGGACTAGAAGGCAGGAGAGAGGCTAAAGTTGGATATGTAGCTCTCAGAATCCTTAGCACAGATGTTATAATTAAATTCATGTGAGCTGATGAAAGCAGAGACAGGCAAAGAAACAGAGAGAGATAGAAATTGAGACAGGCTTGAAGATATATAGATTCAGAGACCAAGAAAGAAAGAGACAGAGATAAGAGAGAAAGGGATAGAGAAAGGGATATTAATGAAAAAAGAAAAGAGTAAAAGTCCAAGGACAGAGCCTAGTGGCTGTGATATAAATGGTGATAAAGCAAAAAGTAATCTGTAAGAGTTACAAAATTAGAAGGATGAGAACATGATTTTACTTAATCCCAGAAGGATGGAGTATTCGAGGAGAGTGTTTATATAATATTACATGCTATAAAAAGTTAAGATTATTGATAATTGGGGAAAAGATGGTCAGGTTTGGTAATTAAGAGATCAATTAAGAGATCAGGAAACACTGAAAAGAGAAGAGTTCTGAGTTTGGCAGCCAGAGTATAAAGAGTTGGGAAGTGGGTTAGAGGAGAGGAAGTAGAAGCAATGGGTGTTTTCAACAAGTAAGTCACATCTGACAGTTTATGCAACATTCCAAAGTCAGTCTTTCATTCCTACAAAGAAAGGATGAAGATGCATTTTTGGTATTTGGAGTTGAGCTTGATTATTTTCATTAAAATTCAATTTCTGAGGGAATGCCCATCAATTGGGGAATGGCTGAACAAATGATGGCATATGTATGTGATGGAACCCTATTGTTCTATACGAAATCATGAGGGACAGGATTCCAGAAAAGCCTGGAAAGACTTGCATGAATTGATGTTGAGTGAAATGAGCAGAACCAGAAGAACATTTTACACATGAAGTAGCAACACTGGATGATGATCAACCAGAATTTGTTCATTTCAGTAGTTCAATAATCAAAGACAGTTTTAAAACTTGTGATGGAAAATACCATCCATATCCAGAAAAGAAACTGGAGTTTAAATGAAGACTAAAGCTTATTATCTTCAATTTTTAAAAAACTGTCTTATGTATTCATTTTTTCTTTCTAATATTTTTTCCATTTGGATTTGATTCTTCTCTCCCAACATGATCACTATGGATCTGTGTTTAGAATGATTATAAATGTAGATCCCATAACAGATTGCTTTCTGGAGGGGGTGAAGAGGGAAGGGAGGGGAGGGAAGGGAGGGAGGGAGAAAATGCACTACTCAAAACCTTGCCAAAAAAAAAAAAGATTGGTAAAAAGCACTATTGCATATTGTTGGAAAAACCAATAAAATATTAAAAAAATAAAATAAAAACCCTGACTTTTGAGAAACTTTTGAGAGAGCTTTGAGAATATTAAAAACGTTCAATTTCTTTTGGGGGGGTGTTCTTTCTATTTACATTGTTGAAGTCTTTTATTTTCTTGTTTGTTCACCCTTGTAATTCATTTACAGTGGCTTCTTTGTATCTATTCTATTACTTTTTATGATGAATTAATATTTTACTTGAAATATTAATATGTTATTTTTGTTTACTATTCTACAATCAGTGATTATCTACATTGTTTGCAGGTATTTTCTATTATTAAAATGATGCTTTTTAGGGGAAGTGAGATAGAAATTCTTTCTTTGACTTGTTTGTGCTGGTGAGAGGGACTTTGAAGATGTATATTTGAAAGCACAGAGATGGTTCTGCCAAGCTTTGCTCATCAGAGAAAAGTGACTTTCTAAAGCACTTAAATCATGTCTAACTTTGTCATTTTGCATATTCCCTTCGATACAGATTGCAACCTATATTTTTCCTTTGCACTCCTCTGGAGAGGTTCTGAATGAAATATGTATCATCCTTTAGCAACAGTTGCATGAGTCTTACTTAGGTAGTTCTGAATTTAAGAACAAACAGATTCCTGCTAGTGATGCTGACCTGAACATCTTTTCACCTTAATTGATCCTTCCAATCTGCCAAAATTTGACTCCATTGATATATAATACAGTAATGCTGAAAGATAATGTAAGAACTTGTAAAAGTAGTAGAAGTAATAGCAGTCACAGCAGCAGCAGCAGCAGTAGTAGTGGTGGTGATGGTGGTTGTAGTATCAATAATGCTGGGACCTGCACCAATTCAAATTTATATAGCACTTTAAAGATTTTCAGTGTATTTCATATATTTTCTCCTTGTATCCTCACAACACTGTTCTGATCCCCATTTTTACAAATGAGGAAATTGAGGCTAGCATGGGCACATAGACTTCTTGCTACAATCACAGAAATAGTAAATATCTGAGACTGATTTTGAACCTAGTCTTTCTGAGTCTAAGTTCAACCCTTTCTCCACTATCCTGCCTCACTGTCATAGTGGAAGAATCCCTAAATTATAGTATGACAAAATGTCTCTGAAACCAGCCAGCTCATTTTGCAGTGATAAAAGGTTACTTTTTCTGAATGCTTTTCATTTTATGAAGTGCTCAGTTATTTTGTTAAACACAGTAATCCTGGGAGAATCATGGCACAAATATCATCCATCCCATTGTACATATGCAAATTCAGTTAATGAACTTCAGTAGTTCAAATAAGGAAAAGGGTCAGACTTAGAATTCAGGTCATTGGTCGCTAAGACTAGTGGTATTTTCTTATGTTATTTTGCCTTTCTAGCAAGTTCTGGGATTAAACTAATTTGTAAAACTGCTATAGTATTTCCATTAAGCTCTGTCCCTGTATTCTTCTCAAGCAGAGGCTCCCAGAGAACCTGTTTCAAAAAAGAAATGCCTATATTGCTTTTCCATTCAAGTAAAATCTAATCAGCACACTCCAACCCCCAAATCTGTGGATCCTTATAATAAGAGCAGATAAGCCATTTGCTATAATTGATTTTCAGCACCTGGTACTTCCACAGAACCTGCCTTCCTTTTCCCACTCTGCCAGTGCCAGATGCTTCCAATCTTCCTAGGCTTTAACATTGTTTTCTTATGGGGAATCAATATGTGGAAGGCTCAGCACATGATTTCAGGCTCCAAATATTAGATTCCCTTTGGGACTTAGTTTTGCCACATTGCTTAACAACTTGTCCCAGCATGCGGCCGAGATATCAACCTGTCCCACAAGTTAAGCGTTGCTCTTTTTATTTATTCACTGCCATAGAGAGTGACTCTAAAGGACAAAGCCTAGAAGCTGTTCCAACTGTTTCGTCTACTTCATGCGAGACCAACTCTCCATAAGCATGTGGCCTATTTTGATTGCTTTATTTTATGGAACCTTGGAGAAAGCTTCTATATGCAAATCATTTCATGTGTGTTGTTCAAAGGAGGTGCTTAATAAGTGTGTTTTCACTTATATTGAGAAGTCTTGTTTTTATCCAATAATGAAAATAACAATGATAATTTGCAAGACAAATTTGCATTTAAATAATTTGATTATTTTGCCTAAAGTAATTTTAAGATTTATTATTTTGTTTGTCTTTGCTATAACCTTACACTACAGGTTGAACCAGTCATTATCCGTAATTTACAGATGTAGCACTTAACACAGCATAAAATGACTTTTCCAGGATCATACACCTAGTGGCAAAATAAGGAATCTAATGGGATTCCACATTCAGTCATCTTTACAAAATTCCTTAACTAAAACAAATATCAGGGGATCTATGGAAGTACTTGAAAGTTGCAGAGTCTCCTCTCACAGGTTGCTATTATTCAAAATTATCATCATCATAGTAATAATGATCAGAATGTATAATTATAGACTATAAGACTTGGGAAAAAATAAAGACATTAAAGACAATCTAGCCAGATCCATTCAAACACAGTTGAGGAAATGGAAACTCACAAAAAAACTCAAGTGAATTACTCAAGTTCACAAAGATAATTCATAATGGGATGAGATTCAATTACTGAATAGGAGGTTTTTTCCACAATACAATTTCTATCATCATTCTAACTTGGAATAGCTTATCCTTCCTTTATATTGGAAGGAAGTATAAGTATAGAGAATCTGAGTTCCTATCCTGTATCTATCACAAAATTTCTGTTTGGTATTTATCTTTCTATTAAAATTAGTTTTTTTAAAACATAACCTTCATTTAGGAATTTGTTCCTTTTCCTCCTCTACTTTGTGAAAAACTTTTGTAACAAACACTAAAAAAGAGAATAGCAAAGTTCAGCAAAAAACACACAATGCAACAACTGGGAGGATATTTTTGTTTTCTACAGCCAGAATCCTTTGCCAAAGCAGAAAAAGAGAGGATAGCACTTTTCTCTCCTATTCTTTTTCAAAACTAAAGTTCTTGATCATTGCAATGACATAACATTTTTCTCATTTATTTTTTCTCTTCATTTGCATTGCATAATTTTGTAAATTTTTTATGATTTTGTTTACTTGACTTTACATCAATTTATGTAAATTTTCTTCTGCTTCTCTTAATTCTTCATGCTGATTTTTTTTTGGCATAGTAAAGTTTTGTTACAACCATATACCATAATTAGTTTACTCATTCCCTCAACAAAGGACCATCTATTTTATTTCCAGTTCTTTGTTTCTCCTTTGATCTGTCCTTTTGCATATTCTGGCATATGTTTCTTTATATATATTTACCTCTTTATGGTATATGATGAGAGTAGAAAAATTTGATATAGTCATTTTTAAATTTCAATTTGTTTTCCTGGAAGGTTTGAACCAAATCAAAATTCTATAACAGAGAATCACTGTTCCCATCAGTTCACAACCCTTCTGATATTATTTCCAACTTTTGCTATCTTTACAATTTAGTCAGTGCAAGGTAAAGATCTCATAATTATTTTTATTTGCATGTTCTTTTTATTAGTTATTTGCAGCATTTTTAATGTAGTTATATTTTTTGAAAATTTTATTGTTTATTGAAGAATGTAGTTTTTAGGGACTTATTTACTGCCCTAAATCTTGGATATCATAACCTTGTCAGATAATTAATATAAAGATTGCTTTTCTGTCCCTTCAATCAATAGTTTCCCTTCTTATCCAATATTAAATGTAATGTGTTTCTATAACTATTTACCAAAAATTTGTATCAGTGATCTGGTTGAAGATAAATGAGAATATGAAATTCTTGAAAAAAGTTAAAAAGTTAAAAAATTAAATTCTTGAAATTATGGAGAGATTTTCTAGATTTCAAAATAAGTTATTCCATGAAAATAGACTAGTCAAAACTAAAGAAACTGACACTTCATTGGAAACAAACAACATCATCAAAAACAGTTGAGTAAGAACAAAAAATAGTATATGAGAGACTATATGTATAGTATCTGAAATTGGCTTTATCAATATCACTACAGATATAGATGATATAGATACCAGACTCAAATGGAAAGAACCAGGCATATCCAAAATGTAGCACATGTGTATTTAATTTTTCAAGAACAGTTGTGCAAACCAAAACATTGGTCTGAGGAGCTAGAGAGAATACAAAAAACATACCCTAGGAAAGATTAATGAAACTAATTGCTAATGAAATTTTCAACTTTAACATCTTGATGATGTTTTTCCCTCCCTCCTCCAAACTTCTGTATTTCTTTCAAGGGCACCACCACTCTTCTAGTAGTTCATATTTGCAATTTTAGTGTTATCTTTTTGTTTTGTTTTGTTTTGCTTTTTGCAAGACAATGGGTTTAAGTGATTTGCCCAAGGTCACACAACTAGGTAATTAAGTGTCTGAGGTCCAATTTGAGCTCCTGTCTTTCTCATTCCAGGGCTGGTGCTCTATCCACTGTGGCACCTAACTGTCCCCTGTTATCTTTCAAATGTTCACAAAACAAACATTCTTAACACTGGTGTCTTTGTGTTTTGTGTGTTGTTTGTGTGTGTGTGTGTACTTTGTTCTTACTTGATGCATCTGGCCACCAGCAGCCTTTCTCTTCAAGTTATGGTATCACTGGTATGTATTTGTGGGGAAACATTTTTAATTTTTTAAAAATATATTTTAATCCCTTAGTGAATTATGAATTCACTCTAGTAATAATCATAAAGTAGTGGAGATGTAGTATTTTCTAATTTGCACAGAAGTAGAGGAAGTAGGAATTCACTAAACATTCATGATCTGTTTAGATAATGATAATAGCAAGCAGGAAAAATAATGTTTATATAGTACTCTGTGCCAGCCACCACACAGCACAATTGTTATGTCATTTGAGCCTCATCACAAATTTGGAAAGTAGGTGATATTATTGTCCTAATTTTGCAGATGAGGAAACTGAGGCAAAAACAGTTTAAGTGATTTGCTCAAGGTCTCAAATCTAGTATAAATATTTGAGGATAGGACCTTTGATTTGATTGTCATGAGTAACTCCAAAGTGAGGAAATTCTCTTCATTTAGGTAGGGATTCCTTGGGCTACTTCAATAAACTGTAGCTAGAAGGGACTTCAGAGAATATCTGTTCTCGACTTCTTGTTATTGGTGTTTTCAGAACCCTATTTGGGCTTCTCTTAGCAGCAGTACTGGAGTGATTTGCCATTTCCTTCTGCATTTCTTTTTACAGATAAGGAAACTGAGGCAGTCAGGGTGAAGTGAATTGCCCAGGGTCTATTAAGAGTCTGAGACCAGACTAGAACTCAGAAAGATGAGTATTCAGAACTAAAATTACTGCTCCAGCTAGTTACCCAGTTCATTACTTTGATATAAAGAAACTGAGACTCAAGGAGAAATATGGATAGAACTGAAACTTGGTTCTTAAATCTTTTCCTACAGTGTTCCTTCCTCTACATGACATTACATCAAGTTATTGTGGATATTAAAGGTGAGCAGTCTAAAAATACAAGTAGAAATAAATTGGCCTCAAATTTGGTTTGAGTCCTTTGGAAGAATTTGTAAGGACATCGGTTTGTTAAATGAATGGCCTTACACGAATTCAGACCTGTAAGAGTTTTAGATCTTACTCAATCTTCTATGTAAAGAGGATTTTCTCTTCATCCTTTGTCCACTTAAGATCTTTTAACATCCTGTAAAATACCATTAATATAAATGGCTTCTGATTAATCTATAAGAGTTTCCTGCTTCATGTGTGATTCTTAATTTTCAGATTAGTAGATGACATCAGTATTAGAAAAGGATTGGTAATGGAAAGGATTGGTATGAAAATTAGAACAAGCCCTATTTTAGGATAAAGAATAAAGTAACAATGGGAAGACTTTGAAGCATTTGTTTTAGGTTCCTTTTTTTGGGGGGGGAAGAATTTTTTTTTTTTGGTCATGAGAAAATCACTGGCTTAAAATCATAAAATCATATATTTTCTGAGTCAAACTGACACTAAGAGAAATTATAGTGAAATAAAGAATAAGGGAGGTGAAACCTTGCTATTAAATTCTTATGTCAATTCCCTACCAAGGATATTTAGTTCATATTTGATATATCTGATGGAAAAATTTTCCATTACTCAATGATATATCTAATACTTTTTTTAAAATAAAATTTTAAATAAAGTATTTTAAATAAAGTATTAAATACTTTAATAAAGTATTAAAAAGTATTAAAAAAGTATTTAAATAAAGTATTTTTCAAAATCCAAATTAATGCAGCTAGAATATGGAGAGAGATAATCAACCAGGAAAAATCTTTTCATCATGCATCTTTCATAATTATCTGATATGCATGAAAGGTTTGGAATTGATATAGATATAAAATTTCAAGAATTATCCTAGCAAAACCATGATCTTCAGAGATAAAGAAAGCTACCTAAAACCCTCATGAAACAAGGTTTCAGATCACTTGTACTAAGTTAACTATTAATCCAAATAATTCTGATTTTCTACCTTGACTATAATCAAGTGCTAATTGATATAGTCCATTCTGTAGGGGCTTTGGAAATGCAGGCATGTTGTTACTTTATTACTGGAGGTAGAAATAAATTAGTCTTTCCATTCTGGATAATATTTGGAATTACAGAAGGAGAATAACTATCTTAGCCTTTGACAATATAATAAATGCTGGGGAAATATACTAATGGGTCAAAGACAGAAAGGCCCCAACTAAATAAAAATATTTATGAATTTAGTTTTGATATAAAAATGATGGGGAGAAAAGACCTTCCTGCCAGATTCTTGCAAATATATCCTTATCTTCATCTTCAAAAACCCTGAGTTGATCTTTAACACATCTGCTAGAACATATCAGATACTAAAAAAAGCTTATTGATTTGTTGAATGATTCATCCTGCTATTTCCATTAGCTATCTCCAACATTTTTCTATTTTTCTTTTTTCAATTTTCTTCTAAAGTCACTTAGATTTGCCTTCTGATATCCTTCAACTGAAACTGCTTTCTCCAAAATTACAAATGATCTTTTAATTGTCCAATCCAATATTGTTTCATTTGGACATGTTCTACTTGAATCCAACTTTGACATTGTCATTCTCCTAAGCTCTCAGGCCCTCTTATCTTGGTCATAAGTGCTCAGTTCAGTCAGATAAAAAGCATTTAAGGGTCTACTTGGTTTTAGGTAATGGACTAAGTACTAGGGTATATAAAAGAAAGGCAAGAAGCAGTCCTTCCCCCTCAGAGGGTTCACTGTTTAATGGGGGAACTCACCTTTTATCTCCCACAGTGTGAAGTAAGGAAAATCAGATCAAAATATAATATTTAGCCCTTAGCACATTTAGTGTGACACATGCACACCAAGTACTTATTAATGCTTTTTTTAAGTATTTCATTACACTTATTCATTCATTTACAAAGACTTCAATAACATACATGCAAATGACACTAATAGGCATTGTAGCTTCTAATTAATTGTAGTGAACAATCTTAATGCCAGAGAAACATTGATGAGATATTTCCGTAGAAAGATGAGAGGCTATAGAAATGGAATTTAGAATCATGTAAGGATAATTCAGGTTTTTAAAAATTTCTTACCAGATATGTCTAATAAGAAATATCAAGAAATTAGATAAATCTAAGGGAATGACAATAGTGAGGTGTAAAAAAGTTTCAATACACTAAGAAGTAAAATTCTATAGAAAAACATATCAAGGTTGAGAGGAGACTCCAAGTTTACTCCAGTCCAAGTCATTCTTGAGGAAATTTTTCTTCTAAAACTTGTCCAGTACATAGTCATCTAGTTTCTACATGAATTATCAAGGTGGGGGGGGGGTCCTCTAACAATTAAGATTTCCTGTTCCATTTTTGGATAGTGTTGTTTGGTAGGATTTTTTTTCTTAGATTAAGTTGTAATTTGCCTTCCTACTTCTTCCATCCATTGTGCCTTTATGTGTTTTCTAAATTTAAAGATGGATGTTTAAATCTCTGGGATAACAATCCACAATTATTTCAATCAATTATTGTATGAAGTCCCATCTAATTCCCTTACTACATGTTCTCCTTTTCTGTATGTATGTCAACTCATCAATTTCTCTGCTACTGTTTGGCACCTGGGAAAAAAATATAATCCTTCAGGTATGGTATTAGGAATATTTATTTCCCATATGTTAATTTATTCAAGGAGATGAATGTAACTAAAAAAAAGAGCAGTCTTTAAAAATGTATTATACTATTCCATTCCCCAGTACCAGTTGCTTACACTTTTCATTTGTAAGTATTTTGAATTTGACTACTTCTGAACCTAATTATCCTTGAGGGAAATGTTTTGTATTCATTAATAACTCTGTTTCTTATAGAATTTTAGGGCTTATAAAACAAGCAATTCATCCCTACCTTACAAACAAACCAATACAAAAGGTATTACCACCATTTTATAGATGAGGAAACAAGTTTAGTGTCTGTTTTTAAAGAAGACCATGATATCAGGAAAGTGATGCTATGACAAGCATGTGAATTGAATTTGAGTGAAGGGGGAGCTGTGTCAAATCACCAGTCTCAGTTTCTCCTCTGGAGCCTCTGGATCCAGTAGCCAGATGTGAATCATGATGACTGGAGAAGGGGGAATATGAGGCAATCAGGCTTCAATGACTTGCCCAATGTCACACAGCTAGTTCCTAAATGGCAAGGTGAGATTAAAATCTATGCATTCTGTTGCTAAACCTAAAATTTTAAAATTACTTAAATGATTATCATAAACAGAAAAACATTGCTATGTATAATGCAATTGTTTTTTTTCTTACTTGAAGCATAATATGTATGTCCCCCCTCAGGATTATTATATCACAAAATATTGTCAACAAACCATTTTATTCTTTCCAAAACTGAAAATGGTAATCATTTTGAACTTTGGGAGAATTATACTATAGTTCCATCATGATCTTTTTCTATTGATGACACTTTTAATCAATTTGTTGTCATCTGAGATGTTATGGTATCAACTGGGGATGCAGTTAGGCAATACAAAATATCAAATTATTTTACCAGATTATAGAGAGGCATCATTTTGTGCCAGAAAGTAAATTTGATCACAAAAGATTTCAATTTTAACCCTGTCTCCAACATTTATTTACAGTGTATCCCCAGACAAGTCATTCAGCCACTCTGAAGCTCAGCATCTTCATGTGTAAAGTGGAGATGCAATATGTAGTACCTATATTACTTATGGTCATGTAGATCATTGCATTCCAGTACTGTTAGCTTAAATGAGTCTCTAAAAGAAGAAATGAAATTTGAGTCAGGATACTTAATAGATATAGTGTGCTGGTCCTTGCTGTTCCTAGTTATTTTGTCAGCCAATTTTGAACATTTTCACTGACTGCCCTCCTAGTCTGGAATTCTCTCCCTCTGCATCTCCCTAGACTCCTTTGAGTCTTAGCTAATCTCACCTTCTTCAAGAACCTTTCCCAGGTTTCCTTAATGCCTTTCTGCTAACATTATCCTCAATTTATCTTGCATGTAATTTTTTTGTACATGTGTCTTTGTTGTTTGCATCTTGTCACCACTAAAGACTCTGAGCTCCTTGAGAGCAGGATTTTTTCCCCCTTTATATCTCTAGTGCTTAACACAGCTCCTGGGACATAGTACAGACTCAATAAAAACTTTTAAATTGATTATACATAGAAACTTATTTGTAAAACAAAAGCATTAGGAATTTAGATAAGAAAACTTTATTAGTTTGTTACTTGTTTGTTAAATAAGTGGAGATTTTAATTTTCATTCATTTTTAATGTAAATACAAAAAGACAAAAAGCAAAGATTCCCAACTGCATAACACAGCATAAAGAAAATCCAGTGGAAAAGCATGACTTTCCCCTTCAAATTATTTGCTTTAAAATAAAACAAATTATGTAATAGTGCTACCATCATTTTCAAGGTTACCCTGTTTTTCTGTGCTTCCTTTTAAGTTTTCTTTTTTTTCACTGCTGGGTATGACATATACTGGTTGTTCTTTAAGAAGATTTGATGTTTAAAGTGAAATTCACTTACCCACAAAAACTGTTTTGCAAGTACAATTGTTGCCATAATAATTACTTATCTGAATAAAAATCAAGTTGTTAGTTTGGTCAATTAAACAAATCAGGAAATTAACTTTAAAAATAGACATTGATGTTTGTCTTTAGCTCTTTAGTTCAAAGAGGACTATGACAACAAGGGAGGTGATGCTATGACAAGCACAAGAATTGGATTTGAGTGAGTGGGATACGATGCTAAGTCACCAGCCTCACTTTCTCTTCCAGACTCATCTGGGTCCTGTGGCCAGATGTGAATCAGGATGACTGGAAATGGGCCTGGATGAAAACTAATGTGGTAGACTTAATGGTAGACTTATCCAAGGTCAAATAGCTCATAAGTGGCAGGTGTCGCTGGATTTGAACCCCCATCTTCTTAACTCCAAGGCCAGTGCTCTATCCATTGCACCACCTAGCTGCCCCAATAGATATTAAATAAGCAAGAAATCCATATTATAGTTTGATTTTATGACAGAATTTTTCATTTTTTCGAAATTTAGGCTGTTAGGGATAGAAAGGAACATTATAATATAGAATGAACTTTGGATGGGGACTTAAATTATAGACTTTTAGAACTGAAATAGCAAATAATGACATGAAAGATAAAAGACAGTAGAGTTTAATGTAATTCAGGGTTCACAAAAAGGTTTGGAGTACTGGAATACAATCCTGATTTTAACATGAGTTCCCTCATTTCACTTCATTTTCCAAATCTTTAAGGTAAAGTTTGTACAATCTGCTTCACAAGGTTGTTCTACAATTCCTATAGAATCAAGAATTGTTATAACCTATTCCAACTCTCTTATTTTATATAAATGAGGAGTTTACATTTCTGAGTGAGAACTTGGAAGTGACTTGCCCAAGGACATACAGAAAGATAGAGGCTGATAGTTAAATTATCATTTTGTAGCCCTGAACTGTTTGCATAAACATTACTCAATTAGCCATTGGTCAAAAATGTTTATTAAGTTGCCAGGCATGCTAAATATTAGCCATAAAATTTATGGAAAAACTACTTGATTATTTAAATTTCAATATTCTTTATAGTTCTTCTGAGTTTTAAAACCTATAGGAGCCTCTCCCTCTCTAGGGACACAGTTCTATTTTTATTATTACAAACTGTTAAAAATAATGAATTTAAACTGACATATAAACAGTGAGTCTACCCTATTTAGTAACTGTGGTTGTTAATATATTCATATATGCATGTGCACGTGTATATATATATATGTATATATTTATATAGTATACATGTAGATGTATGGCATATGTGCATATAAATGGCATATTATACAATAGCATTATACTATAATTATACTTACTACATTTTCATATAATATCAGAATGTTTCATATGTTATATCACATTATACTATGTCTCATACTATATGCTATCACATAATATAATAACATATTATGTTATGACATGCCATGTCACATCTCCAAACTGTTTTATTGAATTTAACCTATCTGAAAAAAAAACAAAAATAAAAATAACATATACATAATTCTTTAGTACAAATACTTCCACAAGGTTTGGTTTTGTTTTGTTTTTAATTGGAAATATGGGTCATTATATCAAAGTAGGCAGCAATTTCATCAAAATGTAGAGGAGAAGAAAAAAGAATACTAAGCAAAATACTTTATTTACGCTTATTCCTGGAGATGTACTGGTAACCTTAGAACTTCTTTCAGGCTCCATACTAGATCTGCCAAAATCCTGGGGTCCTAACAAGGTTCATTTAATGTTTGCTAATCTAGAAAATATAGTTACTAATAGTAATTCACATTCTACAGGATTCTATGAATACAAAGTAAACTTAATGCTCATCACAATATCCCTATGAGATAGTTCATACATTATTAAATATAATAATTCAATAACCAGACATATTTAATAATTATTCATTTTGCAAAATAACAATTATATAAATATAATTATTAATTAGCTATTAACTATTATTAAAATGATTGTTTTCCCCATTTTATAGAGAAGGAATTTCAAAGTGAGTCCTCTCAGAGTTGAACAGCATAGGGATTGACAAAGAATTGCACATTTCCTCCAAGTCTAATGTTTCCATGGCCCTTCTGCTATATCAGACTGCCTCTTCTGTTCTATTATGAAATTGTTGTCTATATTCTTTTTAAAAAAATCATTTTGAAGAGTGCATTTAACACCTTTTCTATATAAACATGGTTTGAATATTAACTTCTTTTCTTTAATAGCAAATTCCTTCACTCTTCTTTTCTTTTTCTTTTTGTTTTTTAACCTTTTCTCTGACATGACTAGGAACCCCACTGGAGGGGAGAGAGAAAGGGAGAATCTATAGCTAAAATGAGTATGGAAGAAGAAAGAGAAGCCCCTGACCAGACAGAGGTTTTCTCATATGCTGGCTGACTGTTTGTTTATTCGTTTCCCAAATATATTAGAAAGGCTGTGAATATTTATTTAGTTCTGCTCCTAATAGTTCTTCTAATAGGGAATTATTTGGGCACAATGAAAGACATTTGTAAATGAGGCAGATAAGACCGGCAGCAGACAAGGAGCGTTTTGTCCAACACAAGAATTCTATTGTTAGCTGTTCAGTTGTCAAGTGCCTGGGGAACCCAGAATTTATGGTGCTGGGACAATGGTCCTTTCAGTGGTAAGGCTAAGAAGCTGTGAGATTCCGCTTCTCTGCTTTTCAGACCCTCTAATCTTTTTATCAGGCCAGGACAATGCCGGATTCAGCTGCTGGGAGATCCACAGGGCTGTCCATTTACCATCAGGTATTGTGGAGTAATTACCATAGTGACAATGTGCTTTTTTTTCTATTCTTTTTTTTCCATCAAAAGTAGGAACACTTGGAAAGATGCTAAGGTTGTCACTTTGCATTAGACAACTCTGAAGACATAGCTTACTTTAAAAAAAAAAAAGCTAATCTTGTTAAGGGTTGGACTTAAAGTGCCACTATGTCAAATCCATTTGGGGCCCAAGGACTGTTTATTGGCTGTTTATTGAAGTTTTCTTGTAATTACGGGTAGACTTTGAACATGCTATCCACTAAATACAATGGGTTGTCTCATTGCTTCAGAATGAAAATGTGCACTACAGGCAGCTTTTAGGCCTTGGACATAGCATCACAGCATAATTTAAAGACATGGCAAACCATCAAATCAATCAGAAGTATACTGCACATATTTGTTGTCCCTCATATAAGGTGTCTCCCAGCTAGTCATCTTTCATGCCTGAAATTCTCTCCCTCCTTGTCTTTATCTCTTGGCTTGCATGACTTCCTTTAAGTCTAAATGAAAATTATTCCTCCTATTCCTTCTTTCCTCTGTGATTATTTCAAATGAATATATGCACATAATTGGAGATGTTACATTAAATATCATATGTAATAAATTTAATATATGTATTTACAAGCAAATATATATATTTATCTATCTATATAGCTATGTCTATACTTACAAAATGTTGTTTGTACCTTACTGTTTACATGATGAGCTCCACATTAGACTTTGGAGCTCTTTGGAGGAAAGCTTTAGTTTGTTTTTTTTTTTTTTTGTATCATGAATGATTAGCAATTTTCTCACCAAAAATAAGCTATTAACCAATGCAGGTTGTTAACTAGACAAATGGAATCAGAACTTGGAATCAAAAGAAAAAAAAAGGAAGATATTTATTAAGCATCTATTACATTTAAGATATAGATAGCTAGATGGCTCAAGGAATAGAGTATTGGGCCTGAAGCCAAAAAAGACTAATGTTCCTAATTTTAAATCTGACTGCAGAAATTAGCCATGTGATCCTAGGTGAGTTATTTTACCTTCACCTCAGTACCTCATCTGTAAAATCTGTTGGAGAAGGAATTGGAAAACCACTTCAGTATCTTTGCTAAGAAAAATCCAAATGGAACCATGAAGAGTTGGGCACAACTGAAAGGACTGAACAGTAACAAATCTGCAAGACACTGTTAAGCGCTTTTCATTTGTCATCCTATTTGATTCTCACAACAATCCTATTATGATGCCCATTTTATAGTTCAGGAAATTGAAGCAGAGGATATGAGGATGACATCATTTATCCTCTGCCTCAATTTCCTGAACTATAAAATCAGGACTGGATTTGAACTTAGATCTTGAGTCCAAGACCAGCAATCTGACCACTGAGGCACCTCGTTTCTTTAGTTTTTCACTTATGTGTCATCATGTCTAAAATGATTTTTCCTTGTTTTTCTTGATCCCACAGCTCTGAAACAGTAGCAGTAGGGTATACATTGTAGAGAGCCTGGTTTTAGCTCAGTTTAAAAAAGAATCCTCTAACAATCAGAGCTATCTAAAAGTGGAAGATTGCCTCAGGAATTAGAGAATTCCCCATCACTGGAAGAATATAAGGTGAAGCTAGATGGTAATTGTGAGGCTACCATAAGATGGATTACTGTTCAGGACAAATATAGCTGGACTAGGCAAATGAGAGATTGTCCCCGACACCTGAATTTAGAGAAAATTGACGGTACTTTTACTCTTTCGGTAGCTAGAAAAAAAAATAGTTTAGCACCTAGTTAGTAAGACTAATTAGTTAAAAGAGACTACCAGATGGCATCTCTCTCTCTTCTCTACCTAAGCATGAATCAACTTCCCCGAAACAGCCTACAGCTGCTCTCGCATAGTCTCTGTCCTCCTGACCCTAGTAGTGCCCTTCTCACTAGTGGGCATGATAGCTTCCTGCTACTTGTGCCAGGCGTATTTATCTAGGAGGAAGATAAGGGAAAGACCAGTTTTTGAGTTCTGCTTGCAAAGTAGGATCAGATGAATAGATGAAGGAATGGATGTAGTTCCTTTAACCTGTGAATTCTTTTACCCCGGCCCCTAGACAAGAGCAGCACGCGCGCGCACACACACACACACACACACACACACACACACACACAGACAAAGTAGAATAACTCCAGAATGGAGAATCATGTAGGGATTTTCTACACTCTGAGAGACATCCCAGAACACCTAAGGTTCAAGTTTATATAGTTTTAGACAAAGAAGCAATATATGAAGAGTTAATGAAAAAAGAGCATTTTTCCAAATTTTATAATAGGAATGGAGAACAAGGGTCAAAGATATAAGATACTTAAATCTAACTATGCCAGTCTAGCAAATAGTTGGGGGTGTGAGGGTTCAGACAGTGTCCAGTCCCTAGATTCATTAACTGTGCACTAATTGGGAGGTTGAGGACATAACATCAGTTCAAATTTTCTTTGAAAGAAAACAACATAGTTTAGTGAATATATGAGATTTGGCTCTTATGGTCTTTTTTTTTTACTGGTTATCTTTGTGACTTTGAGAAGATAACTTTCTTTTTCTTTGCCTCAATTCTTATCTGTAAAATTACTGATCTGATTAAAGGATCTCTCAGGTCCAATTCATCTCATAGAGCCTGAAAAATCAGTTCCTACTCCCAATATTGTATCTAAGGCAGGTTTGGGAACACTGTCGGCTCTGAGTGGATGGGTGTTGAATTTGATTTTAATTGGCATTATCTGTGAGACTATTTGACTTAGTAATTATATTTGTTTAACAGTTCCACAATCTTCTTTCTAATTGTTTATAAATGATTTTATGAATTTCTATGCCCTTTCCCCATTTTATTAACATATGGGCAAAATTGAGGGTATAAAAGTGAAAAGTACTTTGGACTAATCTCAGTCCCTAATTGCATGAATGATCTTTAGCAAAACTCTTCATTTTTTGAGGATTCAGTTTCTAACACTGCAAAACAGCAAATCTATCTTTAATGAATCGAGGTTACTTTCAGCTCTACAATTCTGTTTTATACTCTTTCCCTCTACAGATTCTAATTCAGAGCATTTCAATGTTCCTTCTAGCGCCAACATTCTACATTTAGGGTTTCCTGCTGATTATAAACATTCTGTATTGTAATTTTTTGTTTCCATTTTCTTTCTGTCTCCAGAATTTGTAATTCTCATCCCGTTATATTTTTGTCTAGGATGATTTCAGTTTAGGATTGGAAACCAGGGTTCATAAATCTTCTGCATGAGTCAGAGATGAGTTAGAGAATCCCACAATGACGATACATGGCAAAGATCAAGTTTGTATCATAACAAAGAAAATTAGCAAGCCATATATAGAAGGAAATCTGGAAATCACAGTTGATGATTATTTACCACAGAACACAGCAAATTCTTAAATGATTCAAACCTCCTTAATTGAATTACAGATATTTCTTCTACCCTCTCATCTTCTATGTGAAATTTCAAGCTTATCTATAGCAGAGAAAAATGTTGTAATTACCTAAATTCTGAGGAACAAGTATGGGTAGAATGTCTCAAAATATAGTCTGCAGTTCATTCAAGTGTAGGTTGTGCCCTGACTTTTAGTCTTTCACACCAACCTGGTTATCTTTGAGTCACAGATGTTAGAGAAGAAAGGAAGACGGAAAGATCAACTTGCAGGAGATTTAGTATATTGCATTTTAGAACAAGGATATATAGCTTAGAACATGGGAATTAAAAAATATAACAAAGGACAGCTAGGTGGCCCAGTGGATACAGCACCAGACCTGGAGTTAGGAGAGCCTGAGTTCAAACATGGCCTCAGACACTTAATTACCTGGCTGTGTGGCCTTGGGCAAGCCACTTAACCTCATTGCTTCAAATAAATTAAAAAAGAAAAGAAAAGGACAGAGCAAAAACCTATAAGAAAAAAAGCCTGTCCTAGATGAAAGATATATAAGGAAATGAGGTATAGAGATAGAATTTCTTTTTTTTTAAATTTTATTTATTTAAAGTAATGGGTTTAAATGACTTGCCCAAGGTCACACAGCTAGGCAATTATTATGTGTCTGAAGCTGAATTTGAAATCAGGTCCTACAGACTCCAGGGCCAATGCTCTATCCACTGCACCACCTACCTGGCCCGAGATAGGATTTCTTATCCAGAATCATAACATAAGGTCAACGACAAATTCAAAATGAAAATGTGTATCTCATGCCTCTTATTCTAGTGATTTTTATGATAGATGAAATCAATCATGGGCAAAGTTGTTCTTTTTGTACTTCAGTTTCCCCATTGCCTCACTGGAACTAATTCCTGTCACTTTCTTAGTTTTTAAAGATTTCCTATAGTAGTAAACTGAGTATTAGGTAAATGAAATATTTGAGCCCCTTAAGAGTTTGGGTACGGGAATCAGTAAAGTTAAAAGTATATATACATAGGATCAATTAATTGACAAAAGGAATTGTGATCCAAGGTGATACATTAATAATTAATTAAGCAGACTTTGCTACTATTGTCTGAAGGGTTAGAAAGCTAAAGGGATATGGTACAGAGATGGAGGACAGATGGGCTCAGAAGGGAAGTGAATTTGTAATAAATGATTTGCGACAAGGAGAGTCAGGAGGTGTGGGGGAGGAGAGGGAAGATGAGCATTCCAGTCAAGGATGTCATGTCAAACTCAGCAGATCTGCTCCAAAATGTCACAATATACCTTTATAGCCCTCTTAGACATAATGAACTCTCTGTTCTCTCAGCGACTCTGCTAAAAGCTTGAAGCCCAACTTAGATGTCGGAATGTTCAAACACTTTTTAAGAAAGGTGTTGCAGACACGAACTGCCTTGATTAATTTTCTTGTTCCCTTCCTCCCCATCCTTCCTAACATTCAGCCCCCTCTTTTCTTTCCTCTACTTTGTGAAAGCAACTGAAGTTCAAGGCTGGTCTGGACAGGTGCAGCTGCCACTCATTCACATGAACTTTGGTATTCATTCTCTTAATTAGAAGAAAAACTACTAAAAAAATTTTTGAAGGGCAGCTTTGGGGAAATCATGGGAAAATCTAAGTTATACTTTTTTTTTCAGTTTGTATGCAATGGGAGAAAACACTGTTCTTAAGACCATTAAAAAAGTAGTTGCCCAATGTACCACTAATTAGAAGCAAAATCTTCTGGTTCATTGGAAAGAATACTGGGCTTGGAATCAAAATCCCTAGCTTTGAATCCTCACTTAGCTATATCCATTACTGGCTATGTAACTTTAGGCAAATTATTTAACCTTCCTAGGCTTCAATTTATTTCTCTCTAAAAAAAATAAAAAGATTGCATGAATAATCTATAGCTATCACCCAGAGGACACCTGAAGCTTTATAAATGGTTCCAAATATATTATCATGTGAGACTGAATAACTCTATGAGGTAGGTACTGATAAAAACCCCATTTTCAAATAAGGAAACAGGTTGAATGAGATTAAATTGTTCAAAGTCCTGTAGATTGTAACTGTTTGGGGCATGATTTGAACTATTATCCTGACCATACTTATTCTAATCTTAGCTGTCTTCTACATTATATGGCTTCATGGTCATGTAGTAAACTGATAGCATAGTAGATAGAAGCACAGATCTGAAATCTGTATGATCCTATGCAAGTCACTTGACCTCTGTCTGCCACAGTTTTGTTATCTTTAAAATGGACATAATTATAGCATGGACCTTCCAATGCTGTTCTGCAGATCAAATGAGTTAATATTTTCAAAGTGCTTACTTAGCATAGTAGACGCTTCATCAGTGTATGTTCCTTTTACCGTCTTCTCAGTTTGATGTAGAATGTAAGTACAAATCTCGTGACCTTTCTCTCATAGCACACTGCTTCTGTTTAACTTCTTAGGTTATGAAATGAAGGCTGAAGTAGATTATCTCTAAGGTCGTGTCCAAAGTAATATCCCACAAAATCCTAGTGCCAGTTTTGTTGGCAGCTACAGCTTTAGTCCTTCATAGAATAGAACTCCCTAGGATTTGTGCTTCTAACTCTTCTTAATTGCCCTGGGACTGTTCAGAAGACAGTGGGATGACATGAGAATGTTCTAGCTGATGGTACCAGTGCATCTTAGTTCAGAAGACCTGAGTTGCAACCACAGCAACATTCATCCTCTCATCTTCAATAAAGGACAGTTGTAAATGATGGCTCAATCTAATGCCCTGTAAAGTGAAGGTTCTGTGAGATTTATTTTGGAGATTTAAGATGGGTGATACTGAAAGATTCT